>NC_064559.1:18490465-18675465 GCF_937001465.1 Orcinus orca | reverse complement strand
GCAAGTAGGTGAACCGATACTGGGGAACTATTTTCTCTCTTTCTCCTGAGACCAGGACAGCAGAGGAAGGCTAGGAAGAGTGTTCTGACTCCCAGAATTGGGAATTGTTGTATGGTGAATGGCTATGGACTCTTCCTTGAAAGTTTGGAACAGAAGATGAAATGTGTTGATGTGAGAATTCATGATGGCAGAAAAAAGTCCTAAAAGAACTAGAGGTTCCAAATTTGGAAGAACAGTGGGCTTTCTGTTCCCAAAAGAGATTCAAGAGCTCAAGAGGGAAATTGAGGCCAGGTGGATAGAAGTTTTCATGAATCGATCCATCCTTTCAAAGGATTTTCTATTGGTCACTTTCAGCTTCTGATCTTAGGATATAAAAATGAAAATGTAAAGATAATAAATATTTGTTTTTATAAATTCTGGGAATGCAAGGATTTGAGGGGTGGAATCTATGCAAAAGGAAACAAAGTATGTAGGCACATACATACAGGGCCACTTCGCTCTCAAAATCAGCAGTTTACATTATTTACTTTGCATCAAGGACCTTCCATTGTGGGTAAAGTAGAGACCTACATCACTGCTTGAGAGGAGAAGCATTCACAAGTTAGTATTTAAAGCAATTAGGACATGTATTTGGAATAGAAAAGCAAAATCATCGTGCAGCACTACCGAAACTTACAGTTCACATTTCTTCATTCAATAAAATAAAATCTACTGTTACAAATCCATGCCACTCTTATTTACAAATGTTTCTGTTTTTCTCTCAGATAGAACACTCTTAAGATCCAGGCTGACCTTCAGTTCTAAAGCACACTGATAAAAAGATCTCTACCACGCAATATTAGTTCTAAAATTTAAATACTCTTAAGGATACAAATATACTTACTGAGTGATTGGAAAATCCTGCTCTAGAAGTATCTTGATCAACCGATCAAATGTCATACCACGAGTTTACTTCCCCTCCCTGTCACAAGGACTCGGTGTTTTACTCATTACAGGTTGTGAGAATAAGAAGGAAACGTGTTTTCCTTCTGGAATTCTATTTCTATATATCTGTCCCCCTTCATTTTGAAATAGCACATGGTTTGGGGCCAGCAGAGGTCTCTCTAATTAGAACATTCACTATCCTAGTCAAGACAGCTAATGTTGAATAACAGGGACAGCCAGCAGGCTGCCTCTGACCAAGGCAAAGAATGAGGACTGCCTCTGGGATTTCCTTCTCTTACATCTGCCTCTCATCCTCACCCTCCTTGGCACATACACAGAGGCTGGAACCACGGGCAGAACATCCTGCAAGCCGCCCTGCCTGTCTCAAGTGTCAGTGGACGCCTCCTACAGCAATTGCTTTTCCCGCCTTTTTCTGAACCAATGATGAGGAAGTAAATTTGAAATCTGATATTGATGTGAACTCCAAATAGAAATCATTCCCTATTCTCTCTCCTGGTGTTCTCATCCAGAAAGGCTTTCCTGACACCCCATGTTGAGGGAAATGCTCTCCTCTGGGCTTGCTCTCAGCTTTGAACACTCTAACTATGGTTTTACTCTATGTCTTTCTTGCCACCAGACAGTGGACGCCTCAAGTAAAGAAAACTGTCCTATTCATCCTTGTAACTTTCATGTCTCTTTCAGTCCCTCCCACATGGCAGTTACCCAGTTAAGGTTTGCTTGGTTGTGTTTTCATGGATTTGCTTACATGAGACTCTTTTTCATCAGTCCATTAACAATTTTGGGTACCTGCTCTATATGAGACCCTCCACCAGGCACTGGAACTACAAAGATAAATGAGATGGAACCCTAGGTCCTGAGAAGTTACAATTCAGAAGGAGATATCGATGGTACACAAGTAAACACAAACCAAAATTCTAAGGTAGATATGAGGAGGGAAGGCTTCACACAGGAGGTGACATATGAGCTGGGGCTTGATGGGTGACTAGAATGTTGTCAGACAACAAACAAGGCAGAAATGTGTTCTGATACTGATTTCAATGAACATTGCAATATCTTTCTCTTTTACTGCAGAAGAACAACTGTTGCTTTGGAAACTGCTATGAGAATCTTAAAGATGAATGAAAGGGGAAAACTGCTCCAAACTGCTAATGAGGAAAGTAAAACAGGACCCAGATACTATGATAATTTCCCTCATTGCTTCATCCTTTGCTCACAGCGCAATTTTAAGTACGGAAAAAATAACAGTAAAACCTAATACTATGAGTGAATACAATATGTTAATAGTACTGAAAATCTCACCATGTAAGTAATAAGATACATCTTTCTATCTTTTAGCAGACGCCAGTCAAAACTCATGAACAATCAGTCTGTTAGCAAAATAATGAACACATGAAAAAACTGTCTAAGTAAATCTACAGAAACAACTGTTCAAATCCCACAAACTTTATTTAATAATGCCTCTTAGATTAATGGTTAGAAATACAAATGTGGAGTTTTTAACTACAAATTTAGTGAAATGATTCAACTTTTAGTCTTTGAAAAGTATTTGTCAACTAAATGGTCATCCCTAGAAGCAATCTGGATTTTCTGTTTTGTTTTGTTTTGGGGGTAGAGAAGTGATTTTTAGAAAAGAATCTCATTTTCATCAGGTTGATCTAATCGTGTATACATACACGTTTGTTGTTAAAATGACTCAAATAAAGAGATAGTCCATATTTCAGTCTTGTTAGCTAAGAAACCTTGGGAGAAATCTGAATTTTCTTAGTCTAGGGAATCTACATTTTTCAAGACAAGTGGGTTATCTTATATTTTACACAGGGCAGGATTTTAGTAGGCAAAAGAGCACACGCACATTTAAGCTGAAGTTGAAGGAGACTTTCCCTTCCAGCCAGCTACCATTTTCACATGCCTATACTGCACGGAAAACAATTTTAAGCACACAAAAGAGAGGGACAAACAATAAAATCAGAAGAGATGGTTATTTCTGGTTAAAAGATATCAAAAAGTTTCAGCTGATAGGTAAGCGTCTTCATGTTATTAATCCCATGCTCCCAAGTCTATCACAATCTTAATGCATTTTTGTAGGCTGCAGACATTCCAGGTGCTTAGACTGCCAGCAGCTTGTTCAAAAAAAAAAAAAAAATCATGTGTTGTTTGTATTTATCTGGTTGCAAATAGTCGAACACTACACTGACCAAGTTGGCTGGAAAAAACATCTTTTATTAACACAAGTTTAACTGGATTTAAAATATTCATAGGAAATGTGCATTATTATTATTTGGCATCAGCACACTAGATTTTTTTTTTTTTTCTTGTCAGGGGGTGCGGGCGTCTCATTGCTGTGGCCTCTCCTGTTGTGGAGCACAGGCTCCTGACGCGCAGGCTCAGCGGCCATGGCTCACGGGCCCAGCTACTCCGCGGCATGCAGCACGCTAGATTTTTTTTTTTTTTTTTTGCAGTACGCGGGCCTCTCACTGTTGTGGCCTCTCCCGCTGCGGAGCACAGGCTCCGGATGCGCCGGCTCAGCAGCCCTGGCTCACGGGCCCAGCCGCTCCGCGGCATGTGGGATCCTCCCGGACCAGGGCACGAACCCGTGTCCTCTGCATTGTCAGGCGGACTCCCAACCACTGCGCCACCAGGGAAGCCCCCCACGCTTGATTTTTAAAACTGCATGGTACTGGATATTGGTGGCCCACTGATGTAAATGACAAATTATTTGAAAAAACACTATTAAAATTCCTCACAGGGGGCTTCCCTGGTGGCGCAGTGGTTGAGAATCTGCCTGCCAATGCAGGGAACATGGGTTCGAGCCCTGGTCCGGGAAGATCCCACATGCCGCGGAGCAACTAGGTCCGTGAGCCACAGCTACTGAGCCTGTGCGTCTGGAGCCTGTGCTCCGCAACAAGAGAGGCCACGATAGTGAGGGGCATGCACACCGTGATGAAGAGTGGCCCCCGCTCGCCGCAACTAGAGAAAGCCCTCGCACGGAAACGAAGACCCAACACAGCCCAAAATAAATAAGTAAATTAATTAATTAAAAAAATGGTAGGAAAATGATTACAGAGGAATGAAATATTAAAAAAAAAAAATTTCCTCACAGCCTTTTTTCTCCATCTATGAGAAACTCTCTTTGTACCCAAGCATTTGTTTCTCTGGCTCTAGGTACCTTCCTGCCTAGGTTTCTCTTTCTGCTCTCAGCTGGGTCACAGGCTTGATGAATATCATGCTCTCACGGTATCATATGAGAAATATTGCTATTGGTGACAGGTTTTTTTTGGCACCAGAATGTTTCGAGGCTTTGGCTGATGTGGAAAGGTGCCTAGCGATGGCATGAAATTTAAATGTGGGCATGAGGTGACCTCTCTGTTTCATTCTGTAAGGTGATATGTCGAATTTCTACATTGGAAATTGCACTTCGCCAATTGGGAGGTTGGTAGTTAGGATCAAGTATGAAGCGTGATACCAGCATAGAGCTGTCAGCATGGGTGGTGGTTTTTTTTTTTGCGGTACACGGGCCTCTCACTGTTGTGGCCTCTCCCGTTGCGGAGCACAGGCTCTGGACGCGCAGGCTCAGCGGCCATGGCTCACGGGCCCAGCCACTCTGCGGCACGTGGGATCCTCCCGGACAGGGGCACGAACCCGTGTCCCCTGCAACGGCAGGCGGACTCTCAACCACTGTGCCACCAGGGAAGCCCCAGCATGGGTGGTTTTATAAGCAAGGCTTTGAAGCCTTGACGGAAAAACTGCTTGTGCCCAGTGCCAATCACTCGGTCTTTGTCAACTCAATTGCACATCCATTCAGAGATGGCATCCATCTCCACTGACACCCAAAATATATAGGACACTGTTATCATGTCTCAGGGGCGAGCATGCACTGGTAACTTAACCTGGAGGGGCAGACAGCCAGCCTTTGGCCCTTTGCTGATGTGTGTGACATCACGCGTGAAGCAGAGGAAGAAGTCATCTGTCTTGCTGAAAGGATTTCAATGAAAATGAAGACTGGGTTAATACCTGCTACACAATCAAGTGTTACTAATTCTTAATGAAGGAAGATGAAGGGTTAACACTATTGCCCTTGAACCCAGGCCCTAAAAAAATCACAAAGACAGCAGTGTCTCCATGCATGAAAATTCTAACCACATTGAGTCTGTAAGACTTGTTTTATGGTAAGATGAGGCAGGAGAGGAATTTGCTCAACAGAGGCTGCTGTACTAATTGGTACTTTACAATGTTTGGGAATTTATTTATGTAGGAGATCCTGACCCCTATTCAATAAAGATCACCACGGAGGAAATCCGAGTGTTGCCCCCTGTCTATGGGAATAGAAATTGTGGTGCGAAAAAAAGGAGACATTTTCTCTCCTCTTCCAATGTGGCATTCTATGGAGTCATCACCTCTGCAGTGGGTGAATAATTATTTTTAGTTAACCTCTACTGAGTGCCAAGCAAGTATGCTCTATCTAAGGAGATTAGAAATTTATCTTCAGTTGTTTTTTTTTTAAAAAAAATGTTTCTTCAAAAATCTATTTTGGGTGGGAGCTCTCTGGTTCATACGTCTGTATACAGTTGGTGTTCATGCGGTCAGAGTCCCCAGAATGAAGGTAACGTTCCCTCTAAAAGGGGTGTAGGCGCGTTGAGTGGTACATAAATGCTTTCTGGGCTTTGTGTGTCGTTTATTGCACTCTGCTGATAATTTACTAAATGGTACCCTTGAGAGGAAAGAACTGGATGTGTCCTTGTAAAGTACCAAACTTGCTCCCTGGGAATAATTACAAATTGGGAGAAATGGATGAACTATTATATATTATTGTTCATATATTTTTTTAATGTAAGCGTTAAGGAAGGTAGATAGGCCTGATTCCATCTCACTTGATATCTTGTTCTCACTAAAATAATATAATTAAGGATATTGTAGACATAAAAGAATCAATTTCATATACAATTGATATTGTTGCAAATACCGTGCCTTTTGAGATTAATATCCAGCCTTTTGAAAGTCACTTGGGTCCTCATTGAATATAGAGCCAGAATGGCAATTGGCCAACAGGGCAACATCTTCTAAGAGGCCTCTGATTAAAAGACTTGACAAGATTAACCCTAAAAACCTCATTGTTCAAAGATACAGTGTCCTCCTTCACTCTGTGTAGCTTGATTTAATTTCTAACTTTTCTAAAAAATTATACTTCCATATATATACTTTTTAAGAAGTAATTTGTATAAAACTCAATATGATTGCCATGCATTTATTTTCTCTATATAACCGAGTAAAAAACATATATATGCAAACAAACTCTTCCATGAAAAACTAGAAAATTCTCTGTACTGGTTGAATAAGACAATCCCAATGTACTCTTTGTAATCCATGCAGAATGACTGTTATCAGATTATACTCCTCTATTCTGGAGGCTGTCTTTCAGGTATGAGTAAAAGTACAATGGAATCTGTTTCCAGAAAAAAAGTATAATGACCTCTAAGTAACTTCATGAAGTAAGGTCCATATTCCACGTTCTTCTGCAGAGAACACTTGTAATATTCGGTCATAGAGTAGAAAAGGATAATCTTTCTCCTTCAGGACACCTAGATGTACCCTGAAGGACTGAGTGGGTCCATATCATAATTTATTGTGAATTACATATTCCTGTTTGTAGGCCTAACCCTCCAAGCCCCCATTTTTCTTCTTTCTGGAAACTTTGACCGTTCTTGTCCTGGAAAAGATTACTGTCCCTCAACATCAAGAAAATAGAGGAGGCTTATTTCTTTGTTTTGGAAAAATTGAAGACTTTAAGACTTCCTAATATAGAGAATATCTGGCTGTGTGTTTTTCAGACCACTTACTGTCCTCTGCGGTGATGAACAGAATCCAAGAACTATGTGCACTGCCAAATCCATTGGAGACCACCAACCGAAATTCGTACTCTGTGTACGGTTGGAGATCTCTCACTTCATAGCTTAACGATGCAGAAGGACCGGAAAACAACCTATATGGAAAAGAAATTCTAAAATTAAGAAGCTTTAGACATTCAAAGGAATAAAAAACAAGTACAATCTTAAAGAATTTTCAGGGAATGTCAACATACCTCTCAGTGCTGCAATTTTCTGTCATCACGTGATATCTCTTTTAAAATAAGCAGTCCTTTGGCTAAGGGTTTGTATTATTGCATTTATATGAGATGTAAATTCTAGTAGTAGCCTGGAGTGAATTCTAGTCTAGTATTGAGACTGACTGCCACATGGAATTTGTAGAATAAGTATTATACTTTTGTAGCCATAGTCAGACAGCAGATTTTGTGGGGTTCAGGTGTGTGCCTGCTCTTGGCAATACATGTGCTCATGAAAAGTTAAGGGTGAAGGAATCTTACTTTAAGCCTCTATAAATGAAAAATTTGCAAAGCAAATAATGATCTCCTAGGGTGTTGCTTTTTGTTTGTTTGTTTGAACTTTGGAAAGGAGGTTTTTATTTGTTGCCAGTAAGAACTGACCTATTGTTAAAAATTTAAGATATAGTGAATTTATGGCTACGTTGTAAAACCCGGGTGACTGTTAGAAGGGATGGACGAAGTAGAATGCTTACTCTAGAAACCAGTGGGTGGAGTTGCCGGGCCTCATCTGGAGTTGGTATCTGGGAGAGCCGGGGGCGTTGTTCCGAGCTGGTGTAGACCAGACAACCTGAAGACTGGTTGGAGTGGCAGATGAAAGCCTCGGAGGCAGCACGCCATCTGGAGCTGTCGAAAAACACAGATGAATTAGAGCAGAGAAAACTGTGGAGAACATATGCTGGATGGAATCGAAATGCTCCATATACTGGAAAAACTGTTCCTCAGGATCAACAACAATGTTAAACATGGTCCATTTAATTTAACATTTTCATTCCGGAACTACTGTACTTCCTTATTGTTCATTTCAACACAATTACATGAGTATTTCCATCTTAAAAGCCACCCCCCCCCCACAAACAGCAAGACAGATGAGCAGGCAGCACATCCCCACCTGTACTTCTGTTTCCCTAATTGAAAACATGGAGGGGATTTAATGAAGCAAATATTAAAGTACCTTTTTAATTTAACTCTTTGTTCAACAATCAAGCAACTGAACAGTGAAGGAGTCTGGATCTTTTATTTCTTCCATTGATGTCACCCATTGTTTCCTTAATCACACCACGACCATGAACACAACTGGATTTTTTTTTTTTTTGAGGAAGGTTTATTAAAATTGTATTTTTCTACAAAGAAAGTAGCACATTCCAGCCTTAATTCTCACTTATGAAAATATAAAAACTAAGCTTCTTTCCTCATGTGTTTTATACAGTTGGTTGCCCGTTCTCACAGTGATGCTGCCTTTATTCAAATATGTTACAAGTTGGGGCATAGACTTTTTCTAGTCTAGTGGAATCTCTGGCAAATTCTTCCTGAAGTCAGCATACTTGCTTGATATAATCTGTTAGGGAAATCTATCTGGATAGTTGTAGAAGGCCTAAAAGAAATGAGTGAAGCCTATTCTATTAAGAAATTAAAATTTTAAAATGGACCAGAAGACTTCGGCTATTAAATAAATTTTTCCAACAGGTATAACTTGAATGAACTTCTCATATCAGAGTGTGTTCCAAAGCTAGTCAGAAACTCAAAAACAAATTAAGCACAGTTCTGTGCCTTTGGGAAAATCACCAGGGAACTCTGAGCTTATGTTTCTTGTCTTTAAAACAGGGATAGTATTTTGCCTTTTTAGGATTGCTGTGAAGACCAGAGACAATGTAAATAAAGGACCTTTTATGGGGTCCTGGTAATTATTAACTGTTAGCTATTGTTATTATACTGGACTAATCCGAACTTCCCTTAGCATAATTTAAGTACTACTATAATGCAATTTTTGATTATTGTAATATAAGTTCTTATTGACCAAGGATTACTAGAGGCCATTGCTGAAGGAGGAGAAGGAATCAAAACAATGAAAACAGCTATCAGGATTCATTTTCAACTTCTGTTTATACATAACTTGATGTAGTGTGTGACTTTTATATACCCTCCAATTTGGGAGAACTGTCTTATGAACTATGAAGCTAGTGAATGGCCATTGATGAGAATGGAAGAATTAGATTCCGTGTCTCATCAGTCTGTTGTAAGGGTTCTGAATTCATCAATACTTCACTAATTTATTCAGTAAACATTTATTGAGCCTCTACTCTGTGCAAAGTAGTGTTCTTTGTGTGGAGGGTTAATAACACTGAGTCAACCCTCAGTTGACATGACCCCTGACCCTACGGAACTTATGTAATCGGAGAGAGCGAGCGATGAACAAATAGATACCGATGACCCTACCAGATGGCACTAAGTGCTCAGGTGAAGACTAACGCAGGGTAAGTGGAGAGAAAGTGAAAAGGAGTGAAGATTTTGGTTATTACACAACAATTCAGATTAGACAGGAGAGCCATAGGAAGAACACGTCATTAGGTGACATTAGAGCAGAGACCTCAGTAACATAAGGAGGTGGTCATGAGAATGTCTACCTGAATGTCTACCTGCCGTGTGGAGGAGCAGCAATCCAGCCAAAGAGCAGGCAGGGCAAAGGCAGCGAGGAAGGGAAAGCACTGGCTGTGTGTAAGGAACAGTGGGAAGAAACAAGCACGACTGAAACTAACTCAGGAGAGGAAGAAGAAGAGAGGAAAAGCTGGAGAGCTAGGCTCGGTCTAGATACCTCTAGAGCCTTCTTAGGGCTACACCTTGAAAGTCAAAGTCAAAGGCTTTGGACTCCATTTTAAATGGGGTTGGGAGCCACGGCAGGGTCTTAATCAAGGAAATGTCATGATTCTAAACAAATAAAGGCCACTCTGGCTAAGTAAGAGTGACTTTCTAAGTTGAAGAGAGAGGGAATTATTTAACAAGCAAAAGCTTTTCTTTCTAAATTTTGGAAGTATAGTTTTAACATCCGTTACAACTCATCACAATTATTCCTCAATCACAATCATGTAATTATACAGATTTGGTAATTATTGATCAGGGTAGATAAGCAAAGAGACAGACACAACTGGACTAAAATAAAATGTCTACTCTGATTCCCTGTGAAAAAAAAGCAATAAACAAATACAAATCTCTCTCTTTTTTTAAATTTACAATTAAAAAATTATTTAGTTTGGTTAGTAAGTTGAAAAAAATTTACACTTCTTACATAAATCTAAATATTTTAGGGAGCTAGATAATGTTAGTTTTCCAAAGGAGACTGGATTTAGGAGTCAGATAGCTAAAGTTTCAAATCTCATCCTCACCAATTCAGTTCACAAAATTCAAAGCTGATTATATTTTGGCAAGTTCTTAACCTCACTGATGTAAAGTCATTTCATTTATAAGTGTATGTCCAATAATACTGACTCTGTAGAGTTTTTAAAGAAGTTAAATTTGCAGCAATTAACTAAAATGGTGCAAGGAGCACAGTTTACTTCTTGGTAAATTTTGGTGTGTGTACACTTGTGAAGTCACAGATTTTTGTCCCAGGATGGTAATGTGTATATAGATAGACAGATAGATAGATATGTAGATAGATAGATCAAGGTAATAAGTTTTAGTGAAATTAATGAGTAAAATTAACAAAAGAAGTTTTAAATAGAGCCACACTTAAAGAATCTGCAAATTGTTTTTCTTGGTCCAGGCACAGATTAATAAATTAAATGCTCATCAGTAAGAATAAATGCCAAAAGAATAGTTACCTGCTAATGAAAAATTAATCTGCATTTGATAATTTCTTTAAACATTTAAGCAATAATTTCATTGAGATTTCTTTATAATGGTACAACCTCTACCTTAAACACTGGATCAAATATTCATAAACCATGAATTATGATAGTGTGGCTAACCAATTAAATATCTGAACTTGCAATAAATTAAAACTTCATATGCTTCTTAATTTCAAATAACCTTCAAGTTGCCTTCAGAAAGGCAAGATCAAGGACTTTTTTTTAGAGTAACTAAATGTTTAGAGACAGTGAATACAAATTGTTAATATGTTTATGAAAATTTTCCATAATAAAAATTATTTTTAGGTAATAGGAACTCAATTTAATAGAATATTTGCTCCTGCAATAAGTTTAAAATACCTTAAAGAAAATTCTTTTTAAATGTTATGATTTTTAGGGAAAATAAAAATGTGTTACAGTAGGTCACAGGTTTTAAGATACATATAACTTATTTCAGCTTGCTATTAGCTTTATGTCTTTCACATCCACATGTGGTAGGGAAACTGGATATAGTGTTTTATGACAAAATAAATTTTCAGAAAAATGTATAATCTTAATTTTACAAGGTATAAATTTACTCATTCCCTAAATTATAACCTTTCAGTTTGAATCGGGCTTGAGTTGTCAGAATACCACTTTACACACAAAAAGCTAAGTCAGGGAGGCATGGGGAGAAGGCTGGAAGCAGGGAAGTTACCTATTGCAGTCATCCAGGCTAGCAGATGACAGCCGCCTACATGCAAGTACCAGCAGTGGAGATGGGGGCGTTAGTTTGTGGTTCAGTTGACTGTGGCATGTGTCGCTGATAGACAATAAAGGAGTCAAAGGTGATGCCAATGTGTTTGGCCCAAGCACCCAGGTGACTGCCACCTGAGAGGAGAAATGGGATAGGAAGGGGATCAAGAGTTCTCTTTTGTCCACATTACATTTAAGAGGTTTATTACACAACTACAGTGGCTACACCAAGGACGAAGTGGCAGATATGAGTCTGGATAAGAACTGTGGATCAATGTCCGTGTGGTATTTCATGGCCGAGATGTGATGAAATAAACGAGAGGGTGAGTGTAAATAGAGCGAGTGTAGAAGAGGTCTGAGCAGTGAGGTCTGGGGTCCTCCAAAATTTTGAGGGGTTGGGGGAGGGGGAGGTCTCTGCAACAAAGGAGATTTACTTACAGGAGTGAGCACTGAGGTAGGGGAGAAGCTAAGAGAAGACGCATTTTGGGAGCCAAGTGAAGAAAGGAAGGCCTGATCGACTCCGTCAAATGTGCTGAGTTTCAGGAAGGAAGAGACTAAGAATTAAGCTTTTTCTTTGGCCAAGTGGACGTGACCTTGTCAAGAACACACAGTTCAGTGGTGGGCGTGGCAGTTTGATTCAGGGGAAAACTAAAAAGGGAATGAGAGAGGAGTCAATGAGTGGGTAGAGTGAGCCTAGAAGACTCCTGAGGGATTTTGTTCTAAAGGGGAGAAGAAAATGCGGAAACACTTAGAGAAGCTTCTGGTATCAGAGGAAGGCTTTCTAAACACTGGGAGAGGTTGCAGCGTTTGCATGCTTCTTGGAATGACCCAGAAGAGATTAGGGGAAATGATGATGTAGGAGAAGGAAGAATAATTAATTGCCAAAGCAAAGTCCTCGTGTGTGTGAGAGAGAGAGGCAAGCCAAGGCACGAGCCAACTGAATTGAGAGCTGGTGCACGTGGGCTGTCGAATAGAGCAGGGACAGCCCACCACTGTGCAGAAGTGAATACAGACCCAGACTGCAGAGGTAGAGTCAGGTAGATCTGGTGATGGGAAAACAGCAAAGGTCTCTTCTGATGGCATCCGTTTTCCCAGGGAGCAAAATAAAAGCAAAGGCGTCCGCTCTGTGCCAAAGTGTGGGAGTGAACTGGTTGCTTGAACAGAGAAGAAATGGTATGAAGTAGTTCTCTCGGGTAGTGGAAATAGGACATACCTAGGAAAGCCAATAATGTGGCTGTCCAGGGCCAGATACCCAGTAACTTAACTATAAATCTTTGGATTGAGGGACATTCGCTGCCAAAGACTTTTTAATTGATATTTTGTCTGTGAGTACAAATACTTATAAATAACCATGATGATTTCTTATTTGATATATATTCTTTCATTGATGTATAACAAATGCACACATATCAGAAGAGCCTGGGCAAAAAGTAATGTGCAAATTGCATATAATGTATAACATATAAAACCATGTCCCTCATTTGATTGTTTTTTGTCTAACTTTTCTGTCAAGGAATATAATATCACTAACAATCCAAATTCGGAATAAGAATCAGCTCTGATAAGTCAT
Organism: Orcinus orca; assembly: GCF_937001465.1. Taxonomy (NCBI): domain Eukaryota; kingdom Metazoa; phylum Chordata; class Mammalia; order Artiodactyla; family Delphinidae; genus Orcinus; species Orcinus orca. The sequence goes on along the minus strand of NC_064559.1, from coordinate 18,662,495 downwards.
CAGCATGAAAAAAATTAGAGTTTTAAATATTTACACAAAACTCCTTCAAGTGTTAAAAACTGCATTACCATGCTGTCGGGAAAGAAAAAATGCCCAGAAGATGCTCCATAATAATAATAATAAAGTATCTTGGATTCTCTTTTGAGTGATAACAAGAAAATGTGCTCCGTTAAATTGGTCACACTCCAATTATATAAAATCCCAAAATATTTCCAAACAAAGTGATCATCTTAAATTATCGACATATAACTATTCATTCTACATGCTTTCAGTAACACTGACTTCTGGCAACGTTTTTTCCCCTCCAGTTAACCCCTTTTATCCTAGACCTATTCCTCTGAGGGTCTTTAGCATCAAAGCAATAACTGGGAACTAGCCATAATTCCACCCCTGGTTTCTTAACGCAAGACCCATGTATCTATCAGCTTGATATACTGTCTCCAAGATGCTATGTTGCTCAAAAAGCTTCTCTCAAGTTTAATACGACCCTCGCAAGGCAAGCACTCCACAACCTCGTGAATCAACCCATCTTGTCCAGTAAATACTAATTCTACAAACGCAACTGGGCTACCTCAATCTATAAATTCAAAGGAAGGGTGTTTTTACTAAAATTTCAAATTTAACCTTTTTTGGAAGGCAAAATGCATATAGAACATTAAGCAATAAATTAAATCACAGAGTGGACTAGTCTAGATGGTATAATCTTTTGAATGTCTGATTGCCTTAAACTTTTGTATGATGTACACTTGTAGACGCTTCCCTAAACAAACAAACAACATGCCCCAAACGTTTGCTCCATACAGATTTATAGAACTCTTGGGAGGAACTCTAGAAAGCAAAAACAGAGGCTTTCTTTTCATGTGGCCAGTGACTACCAAAGCTATAGTGACCAGAAGAAGAAATTTGTGGGGAAAAAATGAATTCACGTATTTTGCACATTCACATTCAAATATGCTTCACACACACACCAATGTCTCAGGACAGCCCACCAACTTGTTACTACTACAGTGTGATGTGGGGGTGTATGAGTGTGCATTTCAAAATACTGGAATAAGATGCTGCATTAAGGTATCAAAGAAGTCTATAGTGTTTTGTATGAAATTCACACCTGTAATAAAGGATATTGAATGCCACTCTGCACAAGGTTCTTTGCTGGACGTAGGGAAAGGGCAGAATAAATAGAAAGGGGGATTAGATCACCAACTTTTTATTTAACAGAGAGACAAGACATGAGTCAAATAACACAGAATGTGTACAGAGCATAAAAGAGGTGTAAGTGCTTCAGGAGTTTTAGAAGTTAGAAATTCACAACCAACTACGCGCTGGACCTTGGCTTTCAGAGGAACAGACAGGGTCATGGGGCGTTGTTAAGTAGCTCACGTGGAGTCACCATGTCCTCAGCCTAATTCCAGGGCCCAAGACTCTCATCACCTCCGCTCGTGTTCATTCCAAGCAGATGTCATGCTTTCTACTGGTTTCACTTAAAATCTGACTTCAGCCCAGCTCACACTACTCTCTCATTTCAGAGATTAGATGGCTGGCATCCTCATTTAGGTTTCCCTGTTAACATAAGAGAAACCACGGCCTTTCATCTATATACATCCTGGCTGCATCACTGAATAGCCTGGCACATGGTCAAAAGTCCCTGGATTACACATTTTCCTCTCATTTTCTGAAATAGTTACATATGAGCAAGGATTTTAAATTCTAGTTTCCAGAATGGAAAATTAAAGTTCAGGCACATCTATTGAGTCGTTGAGTCATAAACAAATTGAAAACAGAAGGCAAGACTCCATTTCCCGTCACTAAACCATATGTCATTAAAAAAGATATTAATTATGAGGAATATGCAGATGTGCTAACAAATGGACAGTCAACCTTGAGCACAAGGATGCACAAATAGAGCAGCATTAAACAGTGACAAGTAGGTTAAAACAGATTTGATGTTAGCGAAAGGGACTCTCATAAGAGTTAACTTTTGGAACACATACTGTGTGCCAGGTTCTTTTACATGATTATTTCCAATCCTCAGAATCACAGGACAAAATTGTCGTGTTATCTCTCTGTAGTATTAGATAAAGCATTTGAGGTTCAGAGGGGTTCATATTTTATCTCAAATCACAAAACTGGTTACTGGCAGAGTGAGGATTTAAACTGGGACTGGTTAAGTTCAAGGGCAGTGCTCTTAATTTTATACCACAAAACAGCATGTTATAGTAGGTGATTTATAAGAGAGAATAAATATTAAACACATTAAATAAATAGGAAAAAAACCATTTACAATATTAAACAGATTCGTTTTCGTAAAGGTTGGATTTATTTTCTGTCCAAGTCATATTCTTCAGAAGCACTTTCTGGTCTTATTTCTTTATCATAGCATCTCATTATCTATGAGGAACTTCACACAGAACTACTAGTATGGATTTGCTAGTTCTCAAGAACGAGTCAAAGCCCACAGAAATTCAATGAAATGCAAAATGGAGAGCTCGTTACATTAGTAAGAGAAACAGATTTTGGAAAATTAAATGTTATTTAGAGGCACGTCATGGAAGTGATCTTTGTCCACAGAATGGTCAAAGCATTTCAAATTTGGAGGGCAGATAGCTTAAACGCTACCAAGTCTAACTTCCCACCAAATAAAGGATTCTTGCCTAAAACATCCCAAACAAGTGACATTCAGGTGTCTGTTCATTACCAGTGATAGGAAAATAGTTGCTTTGTAAGTCACCCCATTATATTATTGTTCTTCTTGTTGGTTAGTTCTTTCTGAGGGAGAGCTAGAAACTATATTATTTCTACAAAACTTAGGCTGAATATAATCTTTTGCCCATATCGGCACCTTCTGAGAGCAAAACAGGGGACTGTAAATAACCAACATGGGTGAATTGTGCGGCAGCAGCATGAATTGGGACCATCTTGGGCAGTGGGTACATGTGGTTGTTTGTGCTAATGACACTGAACTCTTTGGGACCTTGTCTGAGTCATGCTGATCCCCGAGAACAAGCCATCGCTACCGTTAGGGATAGAACTTCAGGCATTTTTAACTAGTCATCCTCTTTTCCACTGAATTTCCCCATTTCCGGTTAAACATCTCTGCTCCCTCCAATGAGTTTCAGATAAGAGGATTCCTCAACCACTATCTAGCCTTGTTACCTGATTTGGATGTGTTCCATTTTGATAATGTCCTTTCAAACCATCAAGGCTTATACCTAAACTAAACCCTCCCTTGTGCATCGTGACCAGGGCAGGACACAGGCATACTCTGACTTTCCTTCCTTCAAGTGACGTGGCTGAAACCTCACTGAGCATCTGAATTTTGGCCTGCTTGACACTGGAGTTCATCACTGTCATTCAGATTGGCTATGTGGTTGATTCAAAATGGTCTTCGGATAGCTAAAGATGTCAGATCAATGATTTTTCAATGGACACATAGAATCTCGGAGGAATGTTATTAAAGAAGCAAAGTATTTAAGTAGATATCATAGTGCCTAGGACAGTGCTTTGTATATGAAAGACATCCCGTAAAAATGGACAGAATAAATGGGTGAATAAATGGATAATGGATGAGTTGGTAAGAAGAAAGATGTGCAGGAAGAAATCTTTAACCTAGGACCCTAATAATTGGTAGGACCCAGACCGTATTTCCCATTTACAAATACAGACTCAATTATCTGAAAATGAATGCTTTTTTCAACATAAAAGAGATTAATTGCTTGGAAAATAACTAACACAGCAAACATCAAATTAGATATGAAATACCACTTTACAAAACATTCATTTTATCACTGATTTCTGTCGATGTCTCTGTTTCACAGATGTGAAAACTGAGGTTAGAAAAAGTTAAGCAACATGTCTGAAGTACATGACTAGTAAACAGCATCCTATAGTTTCATACATGTCTCTTTCATTTCCAAGACCATAATTCATCTCTCAACACCAAGGTGAAGCTTAAATTTAAGTCTAGCCATTGCTTTTCCCTGTAGTACGCCAAAGTAATGGTAATATAAGTAAGCTACTTTGAGAGAAGAGATCTTTTCACTTCTTTTTGTAAACTTTAGAGCACTTAAATTTTGAGAAGTCAATATTGCTCATCAAATAAATATTAAAGAAATGCTAAAATTTAGTTCTTGCAGAACAGAGCCCCCTTTTAAAAGCATGTATTTTTCTAACTATAAAATAACGCATGTTCATGGTAGAAAATTTGAAAATTACCAAGCAAATGAAGAAAAGTTATCCATAATTACACTACACAGAAATAGCCATTGTTATACTACTATAGACTCTTTCTTGCCTTTCTTCTCTCTGTATATATAGTTAAATATATATATAACATATCGTTTGAAATGATTATGCTGAATATTTTTAATGTTATTTTGTAAACTTTGCGCACTTTACAGTGTGTAGTGAAAACTCCCTCTGTCATTAAATAGTTTTTAGTAACATAACTTTTCAAAATAATTGCATGTAACATTTTTATAAATGTAGAGTTTTCACTTAAAGCTGATATTGATATAGAATGATATCATTTTCAGTATCATAAATAATATTCAGAGTATCCTAATAAATGCACATTTTGTTTTGCTTTTTAGAATTGTTGAGTCAATAGGAATGAATATTACCACCATTTCAGATATAAGCTGACAAACTGCTTTTCAGAAAGTTGTGTTTATTTATACTCCTATAGTAAGGTATGAATGATTCATTTCCCAGTATCCCCATAGAAATAAGAATTTCATATATGTGTGTATTTATGTATACCTATGCATATATAATACACAATAATGTAACTATAGCATTAGAAACATTGTTATATAATTATGTTATATAAAATACACACATTATAATAATAAAAAATATATACATTTAACATTATATTACATAACTATATTGTATAATTATATAAAATATACAAATTTAATATTTTAGATATAAGATAATGATATGATATAATTACATATAATTTATATAAAGTATGTATGTATATAAACTATATAACCTATTAAGTCAGCAAATAATTAAAAGGCAACTACTTATATGCCAGGCACTGTCCTATGCTCTGGGAATATAGTGATGGACAAATTAAAACAGTTTTATTAAGGAGAGAGAGACAATAGAAAAAAAAAGAAATAGAATCATTTCTTTTTTCCCCCCCACTTTTTATGAGTTCTTTTTTTTCCCCAGCTTTATCGAGGTATAATTGACAAATAAAACTGTATATTTAAAGTATACAGTGGGATGAATTGACAGATGTAGACACTGTGAAGTGATTAACACAAACAAGTTAATTAACACGTCCATCACCTCACAGTTACCTTTTGTGTGTGTGTGTGTGTGTGTGTGTGTGTGTGTGTGTGTGTGTGTGTGTGTGGTGAGAACATTTTAGCAAATAAAAAGTAGTTCTAATGTAAGAGATTGGGAGTGATGAGGGAGGAGGTGAGGGCAAAGCTGATACTTCATGTGGGGTAGGGGGCAGATCATATTTGAGCTGAGACTTATGAATCACTGGGGGACGCACATCTCAGGCTGGCCCAAGACAGGGGAACGCTTGGCCTGAGCCTTGAAGGCGGTGTGGCTTGAGCACAGCGAGCGAGGCAGAAACTGGGAAGAAAAATGTACAGAGGATTTGGTGATGGAACAGAGGTGGGGATGCAGAGGGAGAAAGAAGCCTGGATCCTAAATTTCAGGTCAGAATGACTAACTAAGATGAGATCGTTTTCTGAGATGGGTCTACTGGGGAGGAGTGTTTGGTACGCATTCATTTGCCCTTATAATTGGACCATGAATTAGAAGGTGTGAGTATTGCATTACTTTTACACTTCCTTGTGATTGCTCTAAGTGCCAGGCTGCGACTCAGTCATGGGTATTTTGATTTAAAACTCCATCTTTTTTCTTGTTTACCATGCAGCCTCCTGAGAACCCACTTCCTGGTTCATGGGTGGTAACTTCTTGCTGTGTCTTCACATGGTGGAAGGGGGCAAGGGCGCTTTTGGGAGCCTCTTTTATAAGGGTACCAATCCCATTCATGAGGGCCCCACCCTCGTGACTTCCCAAGGTCCCACCTCCTAACACCATCACATTGGGGTATAAGGTTTCAACTTATGAACTTGAGGATGACACAAACATTCAGACCATAGCAGATAAGTGACTTGCACAAGTGCATATAGCTAATAAGTGGTTGAACTGCTGTTTGAATCTAGCAACTTGTCTCTAAAACCTGAACTCCTAACTGTTATTTTAAGCAATGCCTTTTAAAGCTAACACATATATATGGAATTTAAGGAAAAAAATGTCATGAATAACCTAGGGGTAAGACAGGAATAAAGACACAGCCCTACTAGAGAATGGACCTGAGGCTATGGGGAGGGGGAAGGGTAAGCTGTGACAAAGCGAGAGAGGCGCATGGACGTATATACACTACCAAACGTAAGGTAGATAGCTAGTGGGAAGCAGCCGCATAGCCCAGGGAGATGAGCTCGGTGCTTTGTGACCGCCTGGAGGGGTGGGGTAGAGAGGGTGGGAGGGAGGGAGACGCAAGAGGGAAGAGATATGGGGACATAGGTATATGTATAACTGATTCACTTTGTTATAAAGCAGAAACTAACACACCATTGTAAAGCAATTATACTCCAGTAAAGATGTAAAAAAAAAAAAAAAGAAATGAAGACCCAACACAGCCAAAAAAAATAAATAAATAAAATTAATTAATTAAAAAAACAAAAAAAAAGTGACTCAGTAAGCCAGAGTCTTGCCCCTACTCACACACACAGAAAGGGTTTTGCCTCCTGTCCCTGCTTCTTTCCCATCTGTCCTCAGGAGTCCAAAGAACCAGTTCTGAGTGTGGGTATCGCTTTGAGGAGTGGAGAAATCTTATAGCTAGGAGGTTTGGAATGAAGACATTTTTGAAGCTTATTTTTTTTAAAAATGATTATGTCATTTAAACCTTGAGGAGGCTTATTTGGGGATAGAGATTTGGAAAAATTGCCTGTCTTCCTTAGTCTGTCTCAGTTTCTCAAGGACTTTTTTCCCCCTCTCTTTTCAAGGTACCTTTGGCTCTCAGATCTCCCAGAAAGGTCTCCAGAGAAAACCAGAAAAACAAGATGCTTAGCAAGGGCTACAGGTTTTATGGATCTAAGTTAAAGAAATGATGACATTTTCTCGAGGTTGTCACCAGGGTCACAGAGAAGTATTTAGGACAGAAGCCCTGTCTAGAAAGCATGTGCATAAAATAAAAATTTTGTAAAAAAACCATCATTTACCTCTTAGCCCAGTGACAAAACATTATGGAGTATGTCGTTGAATAAAGCCTGAAGATGGTACTTTTATCTTTGGTCTTTCACTGACTCATTTGGGTCTACATTTCTGAGGGAAACCCAAAACCTCACCAACATTTTACTGGTGTGAGACCACCTCAATCAAAATTGGCGCAAATATCTGTCAAAAGTTACACAAAACCCAACTGGCAGATCTCACGTGGCTCTAGTAATTGTTCTTCATGAAATGAAAAATTATCCCCATGTTCACTAAGAATGCTTTATTTAGAATGGAAAAGAAGCAGGAATATTCCCAGTTACAGTTTATAATAAGAGTAATATAGAAAGGGGCAGCAAGGGTGAGTCAAGGGCACCAGAATAAAAAGACACCACTGAATACTAATTGCTGTTGACTATTTTGAGAAATGAAAGGTTCCACTTCATATTAGCATCCACAGAACTAAGGCAACATACCTCTACCTTCATTTCTCTTTGTGGTTTAAGATTAAAGAATTGCTTAAGATTACTCTGCAAGACAGTTTCCGTGAATTTGTTAACCAGGAAACCTCAGACAGACGGAAGTCATCCTCCGTGGATTTTGAAATACCCCAAAGCTGCGAATGATGCAGTTCACTGTACTCAGAGGAAAATACGGACTTTGAATTTCATTAGATACGTTATTTGTTCAACTGGGAGTGGAACTGTCTCTTTGTCAGACTAATTAGAGGCCCTAACGTTGGTGGTCATAATGTCCAAAAGATTTCTTTTTTGTTACATCTCAAGCCACCAACCAGATTTTATTCTTTTTCTTTGGAGAGACTTCCTAGATTTAAACACTCTATTTAAGCCTTTGCTTTTGACATTTCAGTTCCTCTTAGTATTCCTAAGAGCATTTCTTAGTTTTCCTATGATCTTGAACACCATCATACTCATCCAAATTAGTTTCCAGGCAGCACAGATTAAATTATTTTTCCCTGAAAATCTGATTACTTGGGCCTTTTGTGTAGAGGATTGGTTATAAAGGTCGTTTTAACAATGGGATTGGACCTAGTATGCAAGTTGATTAATTAATTACTCAAATAATAACTAGATCTAGCCTTAAAACACTCAGATTATATATTGGGCCTCCCTTACCTCAGTGGGCCATTAATTTCACATTCTCTATTAGGAAGACTAAAACAATAGTCATCAGCAGGATAAAAAATGCTGAGACTTCTAAGAACTGATTTCAGATCATAAATAGTAGAGTTAGAATCAGAATCTGAGAATATAAAACGATGCTCATTTGACCACAATCATGATCAATAACTATGTGTAACTTAGTTTATGTGATTAAAATCCATAATCAGACTATTAGTGAGTTATCTGTTTCTAGTAATTTAGCCACACAAGTGCTAAATTGTACAGCGCTGGTATCAGAAAGTATATGGAATTAATATCAAGGAATTTTGTCAGTTTTAGGTTTATATACCTGGGGAATTCAGAAGTGGAAAATACATGTATTAATATTAATAATACTTGGGCTTCCTTGGTGGCGCAGTGGTTGAGAGTCCGCCTGCCGATGCAAGGGACACGGGTTAGTGCCCCGGTCCGGGAAGGTCCCACATGCCGTGGAGCGGCTAGGCCCGTGAGCCATGGCCGCTGAGCCTGCGCGTCCGGAGCCTGTGCTCCGCAACGGGAGAGGCCACAACAGTGAGAGGCCCGCGTAATGCAAAAATATATATATATATATATATATATTAATAACACTTTTTTAATGTGTATGTAGCACAAATTACAATACCTACTTTTGAAGAGTAGCATGGTAATCAAAACAGAGCTTTGCCTAGAAAAAGAAAGCATAGATCATCCCCAATTCCCAAGAATTTTCAATTAGTAATTTCAAAAATGATTATTGGGTATATTGCATAAACATGACAGGATCCTCCTTCACCTTAAAAGTTTAATTCAAATGTTTCCTTTACTTCAGGAATCAGTAGCCATTAAAAAGGGGGTGCTAGTTTGTTGCTACCCATTCTGGTCACATATGGTTGGAGGATATACCTTTGCAAAGTAATACACAATTACTATGTGACCAGCACTGTATTATATTCTTTGCATGCATTTATCATACATAATTCCCTCAGTGTCAAACTTATGAGGTACTTACTACCATTTCTCCCGCTTTACGGCAAGGAAAAAATGAGGCAAAGCATATATGATTGTATAACTTAATTCCTTAATTTGAACCCAATCTGGTTGATTTTAGAATCCATGCTCTTAATCACAAGGTTAATTTGCTTGTGTGTGTGTGTATATGTGTGTAGGAATTACAGATAAACAGAGGAGATAAAGAATATGGTACTTTTGTATCATTTTTATCCTGTATACAATTTTTTTTTCCCTCAAGCAACTTCTAATCTCATATTTTCTCAGGAAGTAAGAATTGGCAAATGTTACTTTTTAATTTTTTTTCTAAGCAAGGAAGGATTGACAAAAAGAGAAAAGTTAACTTCAGATTATCAAGAATGTTTCACCACAAATGTATTTAAATTTTAAAGATTTAAATACATTTGTATTTAAATCCATTAAACACAAATGTATTTAAAATTTAGAGATTTTAGCCTAGCCAGCATCAATTCACTGATTCTACAGTAAGGACTGTGTTTGGCCATGTAACCAAGAGACAGAATAGCAGAAATAACTGTATGTTTTATTAAAAACCTATCTTTGTCTCTCTCTCTGTTTTTTAATCTTAAACTCTAATTTAGTTGTTGGTCCCTTAGGTACAAAGTACACAGTTCATAATTCATTTGATATAAAATGTCAGTTTAGATTCTTGCCTGTCTTTGATACATGAGAAAAAACATGTACATTTCAATTTCCTCAATGCCAGAAGTACCAGGAACAACCCCCCGCTGTGCGTCTCTGAGACCTCTGTGTTAAATTAAACATCAAGATCCCGAAACTGTGGGGAAGGAGATTTCCAAGACAGAGAGTACAAATACATGAGACAGAGGGAGACAGCTAATGCCTTTCCTATCAGTGGCGTGATATCTCCCAGAGAGCATCTTTGATTCTCAAATTAGTCCTCACTTATAATTTAATATACCACAACCAGTCTGCTGTTTCCTTCCATGTGGCTTTCAGAGGCGATGGTTGGAATCATCAAGGAAAATAAACATTTCGATGTTTGGGGCTTGGTTTAATTTTCAACCTAACTAGTGATAGTTTATGTATATTTTGTGCTTATTATATGTCACGCTTTCGATTCTTTAAAAGAATAGGCACTTACTTCTATGCCAGCTGATCTTCCCAGGGCACACACATCCTTTCTCCCTTAACCAAAACCCACTGAGGATGGTTATGTGATGACAAAATCACTTTTCAGATGAACAAATTGAGGCCTCGAGAGGAGATAACTTTCCTGGGGTCACGTGATCAATAAATGAACATGCTGGGGATGGTGGGTGGTGGTGAAGTTCAAAGTCAGATAGTTTAACAGATGCTGCAGTCAATGTGCTTAACAGATACACAGTTTAAGACACACGCTTCCTTGATTTAGAGAGTCAGATATGTGAACGAGATGCAAGCCTTCTTTTGTGGATATACCCTCAACCTCAGGCTTTCATGAGGAAGGTGGTCCTCCTTCCTGAGGGCCAGGAAGACACAGAAGGTCCTTCCCGAGACCATGCCAGGGAACGATTCCCCTACATGCTCATACTGTTCATACTCCTGGGTTGGCCAATATTCCACGTGGAATTAAGTGTCCTCATCTGACCGAGGTGCTTTTTAATCTGTTCTTGAAACATTGTTTTAGCACGGGGAGAAAAAGATTCATTCAGTCAGTCATTCCTTTTTACAAATATGAGTTTTCTTGCTCTTTCTATGAATTTAGAAAATCTTTCCAAAATTAACATCATTAGATAAATTCAGACTCTCTTTATAAGAGTGTAAATTATGTACCATCAGAAGATCACATCTATTCCTTTCCCTTGATATATAGAGAGCATTAACACAGGAAATTCAATTTTAATACAGGCCCAAAGAGAGGACAATTTAGTCATTAGCAATAATGACACCATTCTTACACACTAGTGTTTGGGATAAATGTATTTTCACAAGTTCTAATGAGATTGTCTGTTGTACACCTACACAAAAGCAATTCAAATCTGAAATCTTAAATTTTCTATTACGAGCCAAAGAAAGAAGTGTACATTTTCACTCATGTCACTTGAGAGCTAAAAATTGAGAAAAAGAAAAATTTTCAGAAAAGTTAAATGCGTCTTTTCTACTAAATAGATAAATATGAGGTTATTTTAATATTCTCTTCTTCTAACTAGAGTTTATCTTAGATATAAAGTCATGGGGGAATATGAAAGAAGTTGGTCGAAATACTTGGTGGGCAAGTAAGTATCTATCCACACGCTGGGAAAGGATGTTCCAACTGGTCAACTCCATAACTTTGCTTCTGCTTGTTTCTTTGTAAGGCTATACAAAGTCTGTTTTAATTGAATTTTCTTCTTCTCATTAGATTGTAAACTTTAAGCATTTTTGGGTCATGAAGCCAAGTGAGAATAGCTCTCTAGTTCACTGGCAACAGGTTCTGAACACCTGATACTTCAACCAAACAATTCTGTTGAAATTATGTTTGGTACCACTGTACAGTCAAGCCGCATAGAAATGGTCAGTGGAAGGTGTTTCAAATAGATAAGAGTGCAGTGGCTCAGAACCAGGTTTCTGTAGCCAGTCTCTAGGTTTGAATATGGTCTCTGCCGTTTACTAGTTGCCTGACCGTAATGAACTAGTTGCAAGCCAATCTCTTTTCCTCAGCTTCCCCATGTGTAAGTAGGGATAATAGTATCCCTTTCCTCATAAAATTTTCAAGAAATAAATGAGTTAATATATGTAAAACAACACCTGCATCTAGAAAGTACTATCTGAGAAGTCATTATATCAAAGAAAATAATTTTTATCAAGTAAAATACCACATCATTTTAATTGTTGTCTAGGCACCTGGAAAACAAATTCAGCCAACTTTGTGGAGTTGTATTTGTGAACTCCTAGAAGGAAGAATCTTAAGTATGAGGTCTGATAGCCAGCAAACTCTGGAATCCAGGATAAAGACGTCACTGACTTGAGGAAACACATTTAAAAATCCCACAGAGGAGGGGAAGCCACAAGACGCTCATTAAGGAAAATTCCCCACAGGAAGCAGACTCAGGCTTTAGTTACATGGGGTTCCTTCCAGCAGATGTTCTGTGTAGGGATTCAAGAGCTGAGGAAATTCAGCTGACAGTGTCTTCACGGTAGGGCCGGTTAGTGCCCCTTAGGGCACAAAACTCCACACCTGTTGCTTTTAGTGCCACAGGTAGGACTCAGCCTCTGAAACTGGTCATCCATGGTATCTCTTTCTGCCCCACTCAGGGAGACTGGGAGCAATATGTTGGCTCCCATCCACTGGAAAGGCCTCAGGTCTTGAGAATGGAGCCTCTAGAGTCAAAGACACATTGAGCGTAGGGGCCCGTTCCACTTATTTACCCTCAGTAATTCTGTGTCCCAGTGATAAGTGTGGCATAGAGCCATAGATAGGATCACATCATATTTTTCATTCGAAGATATTTTAAAAATGATCTAGTTCAGTGGTTTTCAAACTTGGGCATGCACTCCAACAACACAAGGTGGGGGTCATCTACGAAAATATAGATTGTTTGGCCCCAGCCTCAGAATTTCTGAGTCAGTAGGTTGAAGATGGGGCTCCAGATCTGCATTTCAAACAAGTTCTCAGGGAACACTGATATTCCTAGTCTGGGATCACACTACAGGAACCACTGATCTAGGTCAAGTCTGTCATTTTAGAGATGAGAAGCCTGCATCACAGTCAAGTAAAGTTAGTTAACTCAGCCCAAAGAGCTAATTACTGCAAGAATCATCATTGCTAGAGCTGAAAGCAGCGGAGAAGGGTCTCAGAAGATTGCCAGATGAAGAGCTTCAGAGGAACACCTTTGGAATGGTGTCCTCAATTTCATCATCAAGGTCGTTATTTCATTTCACATCGGGTTTGCTTCCTGAGGTTTACACACTTGAGAGCTCGAACAAAAGCAAACACATATGTTGAGCTGCCACAGTTTGGTATGATTTTCAAGAAGTTATGAAATTTCTCTAAAGCTCACTACTTTTTCCTTTCTCTCAAACATCTTGCGATTTAAACTCCTCTGTTTTCAAGTGGCAGAAGACCTAACACACACAGGCTTAAATAATGAAAGGGGTTGGCCCCTGTGATGGAATAATCCAGGGAAAAAGTTGATTTTCGGCAGAATCACATTCATGAGATCAAATGGTATCACCAGAATCGCGTCTACCTCCTTCCCTCAGATCTGCTCTGCTTTTTTACATGTTGGCTACCTTTTCAGACCTTTTGAGGGGCAATACGACTGGTGGCAGATTCAACTGAATCCCAGGTTAAAATCCAGGGCATGACATATGCCTCTGTTGGCTATACTGCATCTCATTGACTCTGACTGGAACATCTGTAATCCCTGAAAACAATTACTGTGGCAAGGGGCTTATGATGTTCTTAGCATGGGAGGGCCCAGGGTGCCCAGAGGGAAACTGGAGCACTGTAAGCAAAAGAGGATGGAAAGGGTGATGGCATATTGGATGCAAAAATAACACAAGGCCATTGTTACAGCACTGCTAATTTAGTAGAATGTGCCCAGAGGCAAAGTAAATGGTGAGAGGGATCTGGAAAGAAAGAGAAGAAAAGAAAAAGAAAGAAAGAAAAAGAGGGAGAGAGAGAGGGAGGGAGGGAGGGAGGAGAGAGCAAGTGAGAGAAGAGAGAGAGAAAATCAACTATGAGTCCTCTATCCATCACCACCCATCCATTCATTCTGTCCTTGCCAAGGAATTATACTCCAGTAGATAAGCATGATACATACATATGAAACATTTAAGTAAAAATGGAAGATGGTGTAAGTTCCAAGATGATCAAAGTGTAAAGAGGAGTGCTGTCAAAAAACGTGCACTAGACGCCCTCACATTTCTATTTTCCTTTAGCTCAGTTAATTCATAATCATGAATATCATAGTGGCTGTTTGCTCACTGCTGTCACAACGTATGCTTCGCTAAGTTTGTAGAGAACCTTTAGACTCTGGTTGATCTATATCTCTTTGTAGAGATACAGTAAGAATCTTCTTGAAGTTCTTAAGGAAAAGAGATTGGAAATATGGTCTTTAAGTACCTAAGATATATAAAGAAGTTGTCTCACTTTTGTAAAAATATTTATGCAGGACGAGGGGAAGATGGCAGAAGAGTAAGAAGCAGAGATCACCTTCCTCCCCACAGATACACCAGAAATACATCTACACGTGGAACAACTCCTACAGGACACCTACTGAACACTGGCAGAAGACCTCAGACCTCCAAAAAGGCAAGAAACCCCCCACGTACCTGGGTAGGGCAAAAGAAAACAGAATAAACAGAGACAAAAGGACAGGGACGGGACCTGCACCAGCAGGAGGGAGCTGTGAAGGAGGAAAGGTTTCCACACACTAGGAAGCCCCTTCGCAGGTGGAGACTGCAGGCGGCGGAGGGGGCTTCAGAGCCACAGAGGAGTGCACAGCAACAGGGGTGCGGAGAGCAAAGCGGAGAGATTCCCGCACAGAGGATCAGTGCCGACTGGCACTGAGCAGCCCGAGAGGCTCGTCTGCTCACCTGCCGGGGTGGGCGAGGCTGGGAGCTGAGGCTCGGGCTTCAGTCGGTTGGAGCGCAGGGAGAGGACTGGGGTTGGCGGCGTGAACACAGCCTGAAGGGGGCTAGTGCGCCACGGCTAGCCGGGAGGGAGTCCAGGGAAAGGTCTGGAGCTAACGAAGAGGCAAGAGACTTTTTCTTCCCTCTTTGTTTCCTGGTGCGCGAGGAGAGGGGATTAAGAGTGCTGCCTAAAGGAGCTCCAGAGACGGGCGCGAGCCGCAGCTAAAAGCGCGGACCCCAGAGACGGGCATGAGACGCTAAGGCTGCTGCTGCCGCCACCAAGAAGCCTGTGTGCGAGCACAGGTCACTATCCACATCCCCCTTCCGGGGAGCCTGTGCAGCCCGCCACTAACAGGTTCCCGGGATCCAGGGACAACTTCCCCGGGAGAACGCACGGCGGGCCTCAGGCTGCTGCAAAGTCACGCTGGCCTCTGCCGCCGCAGGCTCGCCCCGCACTCCATGCCCCTCCCTCCCCCCCCCCCCCCACGCCTGAGTGAGCCAGATCCCCAGAAGCAGCTGCTCCTTTAACCCCGTCCTGTCTGAGCGAAGAACAGACGCCCTCCAGCAACCTACATGCAGAGGCGGGGCCAAATCCAAAGCTGAGCCCGGGGAGCTGTGAGAACAAAGAACAGAAAGGGAAATCTCTCCCAGCAGCCTCAGAAGCTGCGGATTAAAGCTCCACAATCAACTTGATGTACCTGCAGCTGTGGAATACCTGAATAGACAACGAATCACCCCAATTGAGGAGGGGGACTCTGAAAGGAAGATTTATGATTTTTTCCCCTTTACCTCTTTTTGTGAGTGTGTATGCTTCTGTGTGAGATTTTGTCTGTATAGCTTTGCTCCCACCATTTGTCCTAGGGTTCTATCCGTCCGTTTTTGTTTTTTTCTTTAAAAAATTTTTTTCTTAATAATTATTTTTTATTTTAATAACATTATTTTATTTTATCTTACTTTATCTTCTTTCTTTCTTTCCTTCCTTCCCTCCTTCCTTCCTTCCTCCCTCCCTCCCTTCTTTCTTCCTTCCTTTCTTCCTCTCATCCTTTCCTCCCTTCCTCCTTTCTTTCTTTCCTTTCTTCCTTCCTTTCTTCCTCATCCTTTCCTCCCTTCCTCCTTTCTTTCTTCCCTTTCTTCCTTCCTTCCTTCCTTCCTCTCTCTCTCTCTCTCTCTCTTTCTTTCTTTCTTTCTTTCTACTTTTTCTCCCTTTTATTCTGAGCCGTGTGGATGAAAGGCTCTTGGTGCTGCAGCCAGGAGTCAGTGCTCTGCCTCTGAGGTGGGAGAGCCAACTTCAGGACACTGGTCAACAAGAGACCTCCCAGCTCCACATAATATCAAATGGCGAAAATCTCCCAGAGATCTCCATCTCAATACCAGCACCCAGCTTCACTCAACGACCAGCAAGCTACAGTGCTGGACACCCTATGCCAAACAACTAGCAAAACAGGAACACAACCCCACCCATTAGCAGAGAGGCTGCCTAAAATCATAATAAGTGCACAGACACCCCAAAACACACCACCAGACGTGGACCTGCCCACCAGAGAGACAAGATCCAACCTCATCCACCAGAACACAGGCACTAGTCCCCTCCACCTGGAAGCCTACACAACCCACTGAACCAACCTTAGCCACTGGGGACAGACACCAAAAACAACAGGAACTACGAACCTGCAGCCTGCAAAAAGGAGACCCCCAAAACAGTAAGATAAGCAAAATGAGAACAGAAAAACATACTGCAGATGAAGGAGCAAGATAAAAACCCACCAGACCTAACAAATGAAGAGGAAATAGGCAGTCTACCCGAAAAAGAATTCAGAATAATGATAGTAAAGATGATCCAAAATCTTGGAAATAAAATAGACAAAATGCAAGAAACATTTAACAAGGACCTAGAAGAACTAAAGATGAAACAAACAATGATGAACAACACAATAAATGAAATTAAAAATACTCTAGATGGGATCAATAGCAGAATAACTGAGGCAGAAGAACGGATAAGTGACCTGGAAGATAAAATAGTGGAAATAACTACTGCAGAGCAGAATAAAGAAAAAAGAATGAAAAGAACTGAGGACAGTCTCAGAGACCTCTGGGACAACATTAAACACACCAATATTCGAATTATAGGGGTTCCAGAAGAAGAAGAGAAAAAGAAAGGGACTGAGAAAATATTTGAAGAGATTATAGTTGAAAACTTCCCTAATATGGGAAAGGAAATAGTTAATCAAGTCCAGGAAGCACAGAGAGTCCCATACAGGATAAATCCAAGGAGAAATATGCCAAGACACATAAAATCAAACTGTCAAAAATTAAATACAAAGAAAGCATATGAAAAGCAGCAAGAGAAAAACAACAAATAACACACAAGGGAATCCCGATAAGGTTAACAGCTGATGTTTCAGCAGAAACTCTGCAAGCCAGAAGGGAGTGGCAGGACATATTTAAAGTGATGAAGGAGAAAAAAGCTGCAACCAAGATTACTCTACCTAGCAAGGATCTCATTCAGATTTGATGGAGAAATTAAAACCTTTACAGACAAGCAAAAGGTGAGAGTTCAGCACCACCAAACCAGCTTTACAACAAATGCTAAAGGAATTTCTCTAGGCAAGAAACACAAGAGAAAGAAAAGGCCTACAATAAAGAACCCAAAACAATTTAGAAAATGGGAATAGGAACATACATATAGATAATTACCTTAAATGTAAATGGACTAAATGCTCCCACCAAAAGACACAGATTGGCTGAATGGATACAAAAACAAGACCCATATATATATGCTGTCTACAAGAAACCCACTTCAGACCTAGAGACACATACAGACTGAAAGTAAGGGGATGGAAAAAGATATTCCATGCAAATGGAAACCAAAAGAAAGCTGGAGTAGCAATTCTCATATCAGACAAAACAGACTTTAAAATAAGGACTATTAGGAGAGACAAAGAAGGACACTACATAACGATCAAGGTATCGATCCAAGAAGAAGATATAACAATGGTAAATATTTATGCACCCAACATAGGAGCACCTCAATACATAAGGCAAATACTAACAGCCATAAAAGGGGAAATCGACAGTAACACATTCATTTTTGGGGGACTTTAACACCCCACTATTACCAATGGACAGATCATCCAAAATGCAAATAAATAAGGAAACACAAGCTTTAAATGATAC
The DNA here is from genome assembly GCF_937001465.1 of Orcinus orca. Taxonomy (NCBI): domain Eukaryota; kingdom Metazoa; phylum Chordata; class Mammalia; order Artiodactyla; family Delphinidae; genus Orcinus; species Orcinus orca. Next base: position 18,644,343 of record NC_064559.1, on the reverse strand, counting down.
ATTAAACAAGATGGGCTTAATTGATATTTATAGGACACTCCATCCAACAACGACAGAATACACATTTTTCTCAAGTGCCCATGGAACATTCTCCAGGATAGATCATATCTTGGGTCACAAATCAAGCCTTGGTAAATTTAAGAAAATTGAAATTGTATCAGGTATCTTTTCCAACCACAATGCTATGAGACTAGATATCAATTACAGGAAAAGATATGTAAAAAATACAAATACATGGAGGCTAAACAATACACTACTTAATAACTAAGTGATCACTGAAGAAATCAAAGAGGAAATTTAAAAATACCTAGAAACAAATGACAATGGAGACACGATGACCCAAAACCTATGGGATGCAGCAAAAGCAGTTCTAAGAGGGAAGTTTATAGCAACACAATCCTACCTTAAGAAACAGGAAACATCTCGAATAAACAACCTAAACTTGCATCTAAAGCAATTAGAGAAAGAAGAACAAAAAAACCCCAAAGTTATCAGAAGGAAAGAAATCATAAAAATCAGATCAGAAATAAATGAAAAAGAAATGAAGGAAACGATAGCAAAGATCAATAAAACTAGAAGCTGGTTCTTTGAGAAGATAAACAAAAGTGATAAACCATGAGCCAGACTCATCAAGAAAGAAAGGGAGAAGACTCAAATCAATAGAATTAGAAATGAAAAAGGAGAAGTAACAACTGACACTGCAGAAATACAAAAGATCATGAGAGATTACTACAAGCAACTCTATGCCAATAAAATGGACAACCTGGAAGAAATGGACAAATTCTGAGAAATGCACAACCTGTCAAGACTGAATCAGGAAGAAATAGAAAATATGAACAGACCAATCACAGGCACTGAAATTGACACTGTGATTAAAAATCTTCCAACAAACAAAAGCCCAGGACCAGATGGCTTCACAGGCGAATTCTATCAAACATTTAGAGAAGAGCTAATACCTATCCTTCTCAAACTCTTCCAAAATATAGCAGAGGGAGGAACACTCCCAAACTCATTGTACGAGGCCACCATCACCCTGATACCAAAACTAGACAAGGATGTCACAAAGAAAGAAAACTACAGGCCAATATCACTGATGAACATAGATGCAAAAATCCTCAACAAAATACTAGCAAGCAGAATCCAACAGCACGTTAAAAGGACCACACACCATGATCAAGTGGGGTTTATTCCAGGAATGCAAGGGTTCTTCAATATACGCAAATCAATCAACGTGATACATCATATTAACAAATTGAAGTAGAAAAAACCATATGATCATCTCAATAGATGCAGAGAAAGCTTTCGACAAAATTCAAAACCCATTTATGATAAAAACCCTGCAGAAAGTAGGCACAGAGGGAACTTACCTCCACATAATAAAGGCCATATATGACAAACCCACAGCCAACACCATTCTCAATGGTGAAAAACTGAAACCATTTCCACTAAGATCAGGAACAAGACAAGGTTGCCCACTCTCATCACTCTTGTTCAACATAGTTTGGGAAGTTTTAGCCACAGCAATCAGAGAAGAAAAGGAAATAAAAGGAATCCAAATCGGAAAAGAAGAAGTAAAGCTGTCACTGTTCGCAGATGACATGATACTATACATAGAGAATCCTAAAGATGCTACCAGAAAACTACTAGAGCTAAACAATGAATTTGGTAAAGTAGTAGGATACAAAATTAATGCACAGAAATCTCTGGCATTCCTATGCACTAATGACGAAAAATCTGAAAGTGAAATCAAGAAAACACTCCCATTTACCACTGCAACAAAAAGAATAAAATATCTAGGAGAAAACCTAACTAAGGAGACAAAAGACCTGTATGCAGAAAGTTATAAGACACTAATGAAAGAAATTAAAGATGATTCAAATACATGGAGTGATATAATATGTTCTTGGATTGGAAGAATCAACATTGTGAAAATGACTCTTCTACCCAAAGCAATCTACAGATTCAATGCAATCCCTATCAAAGTACCACTGGCATTTTTTACAGAACTAGAACAAAAAATTTCACAATTTGTATGGAAACACAAAAGACCCCGAATAGCCAAAGAAATCTTCAGAACAAAAAATGGAGCTGGAGGAATCAGGCTCCCTGACTTCAGACTATACTACAAAGCTACAGTAATCAAGACAGTATGGTACTGGCTCAAAAACAGAAATATAGATCAATGGAACAGGATAGAAAGTCCAGAGATAAACCCATGCACATATGGTCACCTTATTTTTGATAAAGGAGGCAGGAATGTACAGTGGAGAAAGGATAGCCTCTTCAATAAGTGGTGCTGGGAAAACTTGACAGGTGCATGTAAAAGTATGAGATTAGATCACTCCCTAACACCATACACAAAAATAAGCTCAAAAGGGATTAAAGACCTAAATACAAGGCCAGAAACTATCAAACTCTTAGAGGAAAACATAGGCAGAACACTCTATGACAGAAATCACAGCAAGATCCTTTTTGACCCACCTCCTAGAGAAATGGAAATAAAAACAAAAATAAACAAATGGGGTCTAATGAAACTTCAAAGCTTTTGCACAGCAAAGGAAACCATATACAAGACCAAAAGACAACCCTCAGAATGGGAGAAAATATTTGCAAATGAAGCAACTGACAAAGGATTAATCTCCAAAATTTATAAGCAGCTCATGCAGCTCAATAACAAGAAAACAAACAACCCTATCCCAAAATGAGCAGAAGACCTAAATAGACATTTCTCCAAAGAAGATATACAGACTGCCAACAAACACATGAAAGAATGCTCAACATCATTAATCATTAGAGATATGCAAATCAAAACTACAATGAGATATTATCTCAGACCGGTCAGAATGGCCAGCATCAAAAAATCTAGAAACAATAAATGCTGGAGAGGGTGTGGAGAAAAGGGAACACTCTTGCACTGCTGGTGGGAATGTGAATTGGTACAGCCACTATGGAGAACAGTATGGAGGTTCCTTAAAAAACTACAAATAGAACTACCATATGACCCAGCAATCCCACTACTGGGCATATACCCTGAGAAAACCATAATTCAAAGACTCATGTACCAAAATGTTCATTGCAGCTCTATTTACAATAGCCCAGAAATGGAAACAGCCTAAGTGCCCATCATCGGATGAATGGATAAAGAAGATGTGGCACATATATACAATGGAATATTACTCAGTCATAAAAAGAAATGAAATTGAGCTATTTGTAATGAGGTGGATGGACCTAGAGTCTGTCATACAGAGTGAAGTAAGTCAGAAAGAGAAAGACAAATACCGTATGCTAACACATATATATGGAATTTAAGAAAAAAAAAATGTCATGAAGAACCTAGGGGTAAGACAGGAATAAAGAAACAGACCTACTAGAGAATGGACTTGAGGTTATGGGGAGGGGGAAGGGTGAGCTGTGACAAAGTGAGAGAGTGGCATGGACATATATACACTACCAAATGTAAGGCAGATAGCTAGTGGGAAGCAGCCGCACAGCACAGGGAGATCAGCTCGGTGTTTTGTGACCACCCAGGGTGGTGGGATAGGGAGGTTGGGAGGGAGGGAGGGAGACGCAAGAGGGAAGAGATATGGGAACATATGTATATGTGTAACTGATTCACTTTGTTATAAAGCAGAAACCAACACACCATTGTAAAGCAATTATACTCCAATAGAGATGTAAAAAAAAATTATGCAGACAGGTAAATGCTCATAGAATTTTATGTAAGACAGGCATAGAGTCCATCTATGATAACAAAGGAAAAAGAAAAGAGTAAGAGATTTTTTTTTTTTAAAAAGCAAAACTTTCTTCAGGGCACTATAAGAATTCAAATAAAACTTCAAGTTGCTTTCAAACTGCAGAGCCAGTCAGACAGACATGATTTTTTTTAACCTTAAAGTTATAGATAAACCTTTATTCCAAGAGAAAAATAAAAAACAGAAAGGGGAATTGTACTTATTCTTTTTAAAAATATGATCTTTCAATATCAATGGAACTTAAAGGGATATTTCCCATCCCTCTCCCCTGGTAAAGTAGAAGTGTGATTTTTTTTTTTTTCATCTCTCTCTTGCGCCAGGATGCTCCAAAGATGGCACTTAATTGTATGTGTGGGTCTGTGTGTTTCTATACAAACCACAGGAGAGTATGCAAATGTGGGAGGCTGGCAGCCCTTTGCTAGAGGCTTGTTGAGTCCACAGCAAGCACACTTCAAAGTTCCCTCGTCTTCTTCCTGGCTCAGAAGTTAGTTTCTTTCTACAATGTTTTTATAAGCAGGACGTTCGTTGCCAAGATGGTGAATATGGAAAGTGAGGAAAATTCCACAAGTTGTAAAATAGAAATGTTTCCTTCTCTTTGGCTTATGTAATTTTACAAACACGCACGGAGACACAGAGCAGGGTAAGTAAACTATCAGTTCTAAGAAGGTAAAGGTAAGGTTTTTCACAAAGGGATGAGAGCTTGTTTAAGACAGTTATAAATAGGGGCAGCTATACATTTGGTTTTATTCTTCTACTTGGGAGAAAGCACAGGTTCAACTAAATGGCCCTGGTATGTGTTTCCAAAAGCACACTGTTTCTTTTACTAAGAATTTAGAGTTTTTATTCATTGAATTTGCCTCTCTCATCACTTTGAATGGGTTGATTTTTCCAGGGGAAAAAGAGCACATTTGGAAGACACACACAGAAGTAGAACATTCTGTACAACTGTTCTAAAGATTCATATGAACTGATTGTAATATAAATCGTGTAGCTTTTAATATGCTGAAGGTAAAGACAAACCGTGTGTTTATGCTGTAGAATGCTCTTGTAACGAATGCTATTCCCCACAATCCTACGTCTTCACTGTGGCTTTTACATCATAAAAGGCAGCTAAACTCATCTTTCCTTCTGCCCTCTGTATAAGGTAAGATACCATCTTGGCCTTTTGTTTATTTCAATTTCTAACCTACAGCTTATTTTTTTTTTAATTTAGATTCCTTTGCATTCTTTCCATTTTTAAGTATCTCCTGACCACTTGCACCTTGAAGTTTCAACTTACATCTTGCAAATAATTCAAAGTAGATTCACAGCAGATGAAAAATGGAAAACATGTGCTAATGGTATCTATATTTGCACACTGCAAGCAAACTTTTACATTTTGGGGGATTATTAATTTCATTAAAAAAACCCAAAAAATAGCATCTTGACGTTGTACTGAACAGATTTGAAAAGGCACGGCAATATTTTATACTTCTCATTGCTACAGCTACAGAGAAAGTGTAAGATAAAATGAAGCTTGAATTTGCAACTCTTGTTTACTTATTTATTTTTTGGCCTACCCCTGATTTTTGAGCTTCTAATTGCTCCTAATTCTCTTGGGCATCCTCTCATAAAAATGACATCATTTTCCCTATAGTTGCTCCATAGCGCTACCTACCGTCCACTCCCCTGAGGTTTTAGGGCTTTCAGGTGAGATGAGAAAAAAGGAAAGAAAATTCAGTTCTTTCCTTTAGAAAGTGAAGGAGAAAAATAAGTTTACTGTGCAAGTCATACCACAAGTCTGAGACTCAGTCCCTAATCAATTGAAGGACTATAGTCAATGATTTATTTTTCCTTTCTTTTCTTTTGTTTAAAGGCAAAGCTATTGTAACATTTAACCTAAGAGATTTGATAGCACTGTCCCACCCCTCCTAAGAGTGTAGGCTGCTCCCAGGGCAGTCATCATTCTGCTTCCTTTAAAGCATTTCCTTTCCTTCTGTTGCATAGTTGGTACTCTCTTGACCTACCTACTCTTAACTGACTTGCTGGATTAATAAAAAAATTTCCATTTACTCTGTAACATACCAGGAAGGATAGTCAACTGTTTTAGTCCAAAGGCTAAGTTTTGCGGTCACCAGTAGACTTAGTTGTATTTTCCCCAAATGACAACTACCTACAATCACGAGAAATAATAGAGTGGCTGTATTAAATTGCTAAGTTTTTGAGATGGTTTGAGTACACAGTAAAACATAACTGAAAGAGAATTCCAGTCTTTTAAAATCTAAAAGAAAATTAATCCAGCAGTTTGATCTCTGAAAAATCAGTGGGTGACATTATTCTTTTAGCAATATTATTGGGCAAAAAATATATGTTACATTTTAAAAAGCAAATATTTCACTTAGTTGTTCAAAAGTGCATTTACTGAACAATTACTATGCTTTCCTATTTGGTGAAAAATGAAATAAACTTTTTTTTTTCATTTTTGAAAATGAAATAAATTCCAAGATTTAACTTTTTAAAAAAGATGTATGTGAGGAAAATTTAGAAAAGGTGAAAAAACATTACCCAAAAAATTCTTCTCTCTTGGCCTAGCATTAACAAAGTTATAAAAGCATTTATTTATGAATAAAAATATACATATAATGGAAATGAAAAAATAATCGAAACATTGAATTTAATAAGTGGCTCAGTATGAATACAGAAGAGAAATCTATCAAGAAAAAAGTGCTGCTTTTCTGCCCGTTGAAATCCCAAGATAAGCAAAGAGAGTTTGATGTAAAAAATCACTTGAAAATTATGATCCGGAGGTCATAGAGGTAGATATTTAAGCTATTTCAAACGGAAAATCACTTCTCATCCTTCTTGCTTCATCATCCAATACACATCACAACCACCCCTGAGCAGGGCTATTGGGCTGGCCATATTTATGTCACCTATGTCACTCTGAGGGCTTAAAGTAGGAAGGGATAGAGATGTAGCCAGACAAAATTATCCTGGTCTCCCCAGCATGTGTCAAAAACTGTGATTTTCACTTGCCCTCCCTCCAGGGCATTTTCCAGCCTTTGGAGGTAAAAGGGTTCTGCACACTCAATCCCAAAGTGTTGGGGGGCAGGTGGTTTCCCCCATGTCACTAAGCCAAGCTCTGGACCTAGCTGAGTGTCCTACAATTCAGCTCAATTCTGACACTATCAACCGGAAGATAGCATCAGATTCCACAGGGAAAGGGCTCAGTCCCGCAAGACTGCTCGTTTCCAGTCCCCCTGCCTGCCACCTCTAATGCCATTCACAGCCTAGACTGTTAGCTGTGCTTCTGACCAAATGGAAGGTTCCAATGATCCCCCTCCAACTCAGGATGGCAAGTCAAGGTTGTTACCTATACTTCGGCTATAAATCAGGTCCCCACAATCCCCTTTTTGGGTTCTGTTAATTTGCTAGAGTGGCTCACAGAACTCAGGAGATCCTTTTACTCACTAGGTTTCTGATTTATTACAAAGGATACAACTCAGGAATAGCCGGATGGAAGAGACACCAGGGCAAAGAATGTGGGGAACGGCGCGGAGCTTCCATGCCCTGCTGAACTCCCCACTGTCCCCAATATCCACGTATTCACCAATCTGGAAGCTCTCGGAACCCCATCCTTTTGGGTTTTTATGGAGGCTTCATTACAGCGGCGTGACTGATCAACTCATTGGCCATTTGGGACTGAACTCAATCTCAAGTCCCTCTCCCCTCCCAAGAGGTCAGGAGTGGGTGGGATTGAAAGTTCCAATCTTCTAACCACGTGGTCGGCTCCTCTGGCAACACGCCTCTGTCCTTGGGCGCTTTCCAGAACGCATCTCATCAGCATAACAAAAGAGACTTTTATGGCTCTCGGTGCTTAGGAAATTCCAAGGGATTTAGGAGCTCTGTGCCAGAAACAGGTACCAAGCCCACTTATATATTTCTTACTTTAGATCACAATATTGCAAGAGGCCAGAAAAGAGTCCTAGTAGGAACAAAGAAAATAGCAAGCACCAAATATTCATCAAGACAGGCACTGTGCTGAGCGTGCTACATAAACTGTTGTTGAATCCTCTATCAGGTGGTAATTATCATCACGCCTGTTTAACAGAGGAACAAAATGAAGCTTAGAGAGGCCTGTAGATTCGCTTGTAGTCCCTCAGCCAGTGAGTGAAAGAAGGGGAATCAAATCCAGGTTTGCAGGATTCCAAAGTCTATGCTTTTACAATGTGTCTAAGTGTTAATTCCAAATGGATTTCACTCCTTTTCTTTCATGGATGTTTTAGGTTGGAGGGGAGGTCAAGACAAGGAGAGAGAAACTAAAACTCTAAGAAACCACTCACAACCATTTTGCTTCTTTTAGTGTTTGCTTTTCTAATATCACATCGTTGGAAAAGGAATACATTCCTCAAGCCTAGTATTTTTATGAAGTTTGTAGATTATAATAATTCTTACCAATTTTAAGGTGTAAATGACAAATTGTTTACTGTCATAGAAAACTGGATTAAGTTCCGAGTTCCTTTCACTGTGACAATAAAGCAGTTCAGAAAAAGATAAACAGAAGAAAAATATTTCTTTTGGAAAAATAGAAAAGTTTCATAAAAAATCTGTTTCTAGCCCGTCAGTATGGAATTTGTCACTAATCATTTTAAACTATGCCCTTTTATGCTTCTTCTGTCTCTTTTAGCTTTCTGAGTAGTTCTTTGATGTAACAAAGACAGTTTCAGACAAGATTTCAGTTCATCTGGAAAAAAAGGTTTAAGTCTGGAGGCAAAATGCAGTGTATTTAAAATTTATATACTCTACAATGCCTTTGTTCTGAACTTGAAGATCCTGCAAAACTTCTAAGCTTCTTTGGCTTCTTCCTCTAAGCTCATTTGTTCTTCCCTGGCTTATTATCATGCAACTGTGACTTCAACTAGTGGTTCCATCGTTTAACTACATGCAGAGTCATGGCTGACCCTTTCTGATCAATTGCCAATCCATACAGGTTTGACTGATAAAAGAGCCAATTAGATTTAAGCAAATTAAGGGACATCACCAATGTCAACCACTTATTAAACTGAATGCTGAATTCCATGCATACAAAACACTAATGCACTGAGCCCCATTAAGAGTTGAAATCCTAACCCCATTAGTAACTCCAGACCTTGAAGGGGTAAAGGTCGTAAGAAAGTTTCATATTTATGGATTAACATTTGGAGTCTGTTTTATTTTTTTAATTCTTTTCCTGGAACTTTTGAACTTGCAGTATAATGCTATTCAAGAGCTTGGATTCAATATATTCTTCATTTCTAAGAGTATCTTAGTGGTAAATAGGAGCATTACGCTATTACAAACAACCTAAAAATATAGTAATTGTAGAAATACAAAAGCCTGAGTACACACAAGTGGGTAAGGATACGCTACATAATTGAAGAAGAAAACAAAACAAAAGACCAAACTCCTCCAGTGGACCAAATAATATTTCAAGTGAATTTTTAAAATAAAAAATGCGAGCTATAGGGATTTGCCTCTGTCCTTCTATGTGCTGAGCTATTGGTCTCATGATCTCACTTGTCTTAATTTCCATCTTCAGAATAACTTGTGTTTATCATATTGTTTAATCATATTTTCCTTTTCTTTGGTCAAAGTTAAGACTTTTATTTTTTTAATATGATTAATTTGATTAAACAACATGAACGAAACAAGGAAGATCTGACAGAACTAACGAGGGTTTGAAATTAGGTATTGTTGGACTTCTTTTCCGCAGCCTTATTGAGGTATAATTGGCAGACACAAAACTGCACGTTACTCATCATTTTTCTCATCAGAAGAAAACAGAGAGAGCTAGTATCAAATAAGATGTTTCATAACCATTAACTAAGAGATGATGTACCAGGGTAAAATTCTTTGTGCTATGTCCCCTTACCTCTCCCAAATTCCAGTGTTAACCAACGTCTGTTATCCTATGTTTACCTAAGTAAAGTAACTACAATAGGAAAGGAACCAGAGTGATGAGTTAGTACAATTTGAGAATATTTCTTACTTCTAATACTCCTGCCCTTCTTATAGTCTGGGCTAACAATTACACCTGCATGGCCGCAACATTTCTGCACTGGACAATTTTATACAGAGGAGGTCACCTTTTCCACAGCTGGCTATAAGGTTGCTCACGTAGAAGATGAGGTCTGAGCAGGCCTGAACAATGATAAGCTTACAACTTAAAACTGGTAATTAAGCTATCTCGACTGATTTATTTATTTACTCATTCACTCACTAATTGTTCATTATGCACCTACCATGTGTCAGGTGTGGTCTAGGCATTGAAGGTAAAAATGTGAATAAGAAATAGTCCCTGCTGTGTGGGTTCTTATAACCAGTGACTGTGACAGTCAGATGAGACAGGCAATTTCAATATAATGTGATTGAACTTGGGGATACAGAAGGGCCCTATCTCAGCCTTGGTTGGTAAAAGATGACTTCCCGATGGATTGACTTCCAAGTTGAAACCTAAAACATGAGTAGGACTTGGCCAGATGCAGGGGGTAAAAGAAGTTTTTCTGAGCCACATTTGAGAGCAAACACTTGATAAAGAAAAACAATTAGCAGTTCTGCCTTGCCCAGACTTTCTATTCTTATGTTTTTAAACTACACTAGAAAGAAAACATAGCTAAGGGTGTTATTACAGATCTTGCATAACTCAGCATTGAAAGATAGTAGGAATTCAACATCACCATAAAAAAGATCTAATACTGAAATCAAGGAAATGGTAATAATGATAACAATCCAAATATAATGGAAAAGTAAATAGCATATAGAACTTTCTCTGCCCATAAGTTGGTTCGCTTCTGTGCGTCGGTTCATTTATTATTCATTTCAGTATGAAACACAGTCCACTGGATAAAGGCATGGAAGATTTCTTTAATAACTCTCAGTACTAATTTAATTCTACTTAAACACACATATTCTAGTGAATGCCACATGCTTTTCAGCATGATTTTATGTGTAAATCAGGATAATCTGTTTTCAGATCATTAAGTAAAAGGAAGCATGAACTAAAACCTATTTAATCAATGAGGTATCACCTTTAAACTGCCACAAGGTCATAAAAAAGATAATTTCAAAGCTGTAAGTTTCCTAATTGTAATCAACAACAATCTAACGATGAAAAGAAGTATGTCCTAATGGCTGTAATAAACTTGAGGAAATCGCTGTCTGTCTTTGAAGACATTCTGCTTCCTCTTTTGGTGGAGGGCCATCTCCCAAATTCTGGATTTCTGAGGACATGAAGTGAACGATCACATGATGCCCAGAGGGTGCTGGCTTCCGGAGCATTATGATAATGACATGGGTAAGCAACCACAGAGCAGAGATGAAGATAAGACTCAGCAGTTGACTTCAGTCCAACTGTACCACCGTAAAACAATATTCAGTTTCCTCCTGTTTGCACAATATTAACCCTTCTACTAACCCACTGACAGACATATTCGCACAGTGTATATTGAGTTAATAATGGCAGCTTGCTGTGTTTAACTGAATCGTAGATACACACACGCATATATTATAAATTATTAGGCCATACATTCCTAAACATACAATGGATTAAATTCACCCCTTTTATGAATGCAATGTAAATTGCTGTAAATTACAAACTATCTAAATCAGTGTTTAGCCAGAAAATGAGTATGTAACTCAAATATGCCACGTATTCTGTTAAGATGTCACTATGCCACGGAAAAATCTCCATTAAAGCACTAATCACTCTTTAATACCTAAATATAAACAAGGGGTATTATATATTAAGGTATAGAGTCATCCCAATTTTTTATCCCTGCAAGCATATTGGGTTACAGTGAAAAATGAAGATAGGAATACCCGAAGTTTCTTTTGTTTTGTTTTGGTTTTTTGGTCTCAGTTCTTAAACAGGCACCCACCTAAATTCAATTCCCTTCTTTATTATTTGTTCATACAATATGCAACTGAGTTGATCTGCCCCAAAAGTCGCTTTCAAAGTGTTCTTTTCTTAAACAATGTGGCTTCAGCCATTTAGAGTTTCAATTGTTTGGTAAATATCCATTCATTAATTCTTATAATGTCATAAAAGGTAGATAATAGTGAGTGGTTTTTATGACACAGCAGGTAATGAATTCTTCCTTGGAAGAGGGGTTCCATACGAATTGTAGATTAACCCTTATTTTCCTCTGGTGATGAGACCTTTGTTGCTCTTATGCTCTTTACGACTGGAGAGGGATTTTATCCAGCCCTGCAGAATGCTCTTAATGTGGTAAGGACATTATCCTTTAGTACAGAACGCACTGGCTCCTGAAGCTGGGCTACAGGCCGACACTGGGTGTCCTAGGGTCCTTTTCCTTTGGTATTTTCAAAAAACATACAGTTCTAAACACCAAATCGAGAATCATGTTCTTATTAGTTTGAGGCATGCTTTCTGTTCAAGGGCTGTACATATCAATCTAAGGGAGATTTTTCTTCTTAATAATTAGTTCCCATAAATAGTTAGAACAAGGGTGGAGTTGACTGCAGATCACCAATAATTCTGAATAAGTCAATCTTTTTTCACAGAAATAGTTAAAAATAGCCAGATTGTGTCGCATTTCACATGTGAAAATGACGCTATTGAACTCTAATCATTAGGACATGGAATTTAAAGATGTTTTTCCAGTGGTGTGAATAGAGTTTTCCTATTCTATTACCTTCACTCTGCCTTTTTTTTTTTCTGTCAAATGAGAGGTTTAGATATACTTCTAAACTAGTTCTACAAAAAACCAGGAATGAGAACCACTTGTATGAGAAAATTAAACCACAAATGGAAAACATAAATTTTGAATCTAAATGAAGTCTCAGACAAAAAAGCATTTCCCAGTCTTCTTAACATGCATAAAGCAAGAGATACACGTGTGTGTACATACACATACATGTAGACTCAGTGCGAGATGAAAGTGGTCTCAATGAAACAACATCAATAAAAGGGTCTCAATAGAACGAACAAGAACAAAAACAACCAGAAATACAACTGAGACTCTAAGTTCTAAAAAAAGTTAATTCTAACAATAAACAAGGTGTTCAGTGGAGACTTAGTTCTAGGGCATTTATATACATTTAGATACCAACGTTGTTCATAGACTTACCCCCTGGCGGCATTGAAATCATTACGGGATCACTTATCAAGCTGCCTTGGCTATTTGAAACATTCACTTGTACTGTATAGTTAGTAAAAGGAACCAACCCATCGATGAGCACCGAAAGGCTGGTCTCTTCACCACTGTACATGACTTGTGTGCCATTCAGAAGAGTGTAGTTGTCGTCTGCTGATTAAAAAAAGAAAAATATTTAAATTGGTGCATACTTAAGGATTCTTTCCTGCTATTATTGAATATTTTCTTGGGTTTCTACATATACAGTACTAAACAGAACTATATATCAATGCCCCGAGAGACATTACATGTGCTATTATCAACATGCATACTTTTATTATTTTGTGAACGAAGTGTTACCTCAGTTAATATTATGTTTTCTAATCTATTTAGCACAGGGATTGAAATAACTGGACTGATAGTCTAAGACAGTATGAAACCTCACCACAAGTATCATGCCTATAAGTAAAACTACAGGCAGATATAGAAATTGATCACTTAATGGATTATTTACAATTGTTTGAGATTTTTTTTTAAATCCTTGAATTTTCTTTGATGTGCGGACTGGAAAGAAGTCATACTCTTTTCCCCCAAATGGAATGGTTCTGGATATAAACAGTACACGCAAATGCACGTGTCATATGTTTCATTTATTATCAATTGGTGTATTTTCTGCTCATTTCGCTTGAAAGGTGAGCTGACTGCTTTCTATCTAATACCTCTCTAAATCAGGTTCAGTCAAAATATCCTGAAAAGCCACTAGGGATGGGAAGTAATATGTGTCCACTTTGATTAGAAGATCTATTTTTTTAGCTCTATGGGTAAATGCAGAGGTTGCCTACCTGTATATAAGAATCACCATAAACGAGGCATCACCACGTCCTACCACTACCATGCTTCCAAAACTTCAGCAAACCCATTCTCAAATCTTAGCATGTCTAGGACATAGGAAAATACTGCTGTCTGATAACAATATTTTATCTCCCTCTTCTAGGCAACTGGGTTACATTCAAGGTTAAGGAGAGTTAGAAATTAGGCTTAAAAATAGGGCTACAACCGAAAACTGTATTGTAACATTTATTTCACTTTCTATGATAGATGCTTTCCTGAAAAGTTTCCATGAGGCAAATTTTTCAAAATATTGCTTAATTTGGTAAAATGTAGTTATACTTACTCTTAAAACACAGAAAAAATAATTAAGAATAGCAATATTTACTTCAAGTAGTGTTCTTCCTTTGCCAAAACACTTTTTACTATGTACCTTTAATTTTTCCCACATAAATTCTACAAAATATAAGCAAACAGAAAACACACATGATGCTGGACTTCAAGGGGAAAGCATATTTTCAAGATCCCTGGATACTGATATAATCTTTATTGTTTAAATGTTTTAAAAGGTAAAATATGGTCACATATGAAAAGTGATCTTGCATTGTACAGTAGACAAAATTTAATAGTTACAGTATTTACAAAAATAGTATATTTTTACATAGTTTAGTAGAGTATGGCGCAAAGGAAAGTACATAAATTTGGTGATCAAAGAGTTTCTGCATTTGAGCCTGTCCTTATTCTTCAGTAGCGTGCTCTTTGTAAGTTACTTAATATTTCTGAACCTCAGGTTTTTCTTCTGTGAACTAGGAATGAGAGTACTCCTTCAATTGCCATGTTATTACCAAGGTTAAGTGGGATTTCTTTACAGCAGATGTTCATCAACAGCAGCTAAGAATATTACTGTTTCTTGTAATCCATACAGCAGATACATTCCAGACAGATGTTTAGAACTAGCAAGTGATTAAGAATTATTCACTGTGTATTTTACTTTCTCAACTACCTACCTACTATATTCCCCCCCACATCCATCCAACAATATATTATTAATCAAAATTCTAAGGTTCTTCAATTAATAAAACAACACTAATCTCATTCACTACCACTGGGCAATTGTTCCATCAGGTTGTATTTCAAACTCTAAAATTAATAAAGATCAAATGATAAAAAGAGGAACTCATATCTAGTTATGAGCATGGGTAAGGGTAACTTTAAAAAAATATCAAATTTTTAAAAAGATACTTATAATAACTTTGGGTTGGAGAACTTAGCTGAGAATTTTATTGCTGCAAAATACACAGGTAGGTTAAGTGTTTTTCATGAACGGAAGAAACCCCTAGTTAGTGCAAGAATTTATTACTCTGAACTTGAAATTGGCAAAGGACTGGTTTGTTCCAAAGAAAATAAATGGTACTTATGGGCTAAAACATGGGACTAATAATTTCTATTCATGCTTGGTAAAACAAGATAAAGACATATTCACAGCTTAAGAATGGTTTTACGTTCCCCAAATTTGAATAGACAACACAAATATATATGTGAAGAAGTTATGAAACCTACAAGTAGCTGTTGCTAATTTCCTAATGCATTGAAAAGACATTCCCAAATTATGCTACACTAGCTTTCATAGATTCTTTACAACAGGTCAACTTGATTATTGAGCTCCAGCTGCACGCAGGGAGTAGACTTTGCTAGGTGCTGATAACGGTATGCACCAAACAAGTAAGACATAGTTCTTACACTCAAGAAACTTGGTTAAGATTAATATGAATCCCTTCTAACCATGGTCTAAGACAAATTTCATTATCCACATCTGAAGATCTTCTCAAGTTCCCATAATGCCTAGCTCCTTAAAAACATTTTCAGTTATAGCTGAAACAACTGCTGCTATTGTCACATGCCCAGCTGTAAAATTTCAAAAAGGTCAGTTTATCCCAGGAGACCCAGACAGATGCTCTATTGCTTCTAAAGCAGTATTAACTGTACACATCTTACAAAAGATGGTAAGCTGCAAAACAACAATGAAAATTATAAAAATAAGCCAGGAGAATACAGTTTTACACATTTTAAGCCTGGTGCAATCGTAAGCTCAATGAGTTAACATCTATTATGAAAACACTGGTGAGGTTTTTTTCCCTTGTATTTTGTTTGTCTTTGAAGCAAATTTCAGGCTGTAAAACGAACACTATTGCCAGCTTTGAAAATGGCATGGCAGGGGGAAATATATTAAGTACCATTTTATTCTAAGTTTCCCAGATAACATTAATACATGGTAATTATACAATTAGTTGTAACATTAAGTCCTAGTTATAGAACAATGATTACTCAGTAATTATAAGAAGTATATAATTACTCAATAATTATGAGAAGGATGCAATTACATAACCGTTTCGTTCAGCTGAAAAAAAGAACGTGTACATCTCCAGGAAGCATGCAGCTGAGTGAGTCAAATGTTCTCTCAGCCCCACTAACATACAACTCAATTCACAGACTTGGAGCAAATGACAGGATTTCAACCCTTGCTGAAGCTCAAAAGTCTCCAGATTCAAAACCAGAACAGGACCCAGAGGTTTCAGCTCTTCTCCACTTCATTCTCCCTGCCTTCTCTTTCTTCCTTTGAACTTTCCCAATTTGGGCTCCTAAATATTGGGGGAAAAATCTTAAAAATGCAGGTCCTCTGATCCTCCCTTTTGAGAGGGTTGGGCTCTACCACTTTTCTCTGCATAAACTTTGTTTTCAGTGGGCTGGAAAAGGCAGCCCTGCTGGTTCAGCCTCAAGAATCAAGCTAGAAAATGCTCAAGCGATAAGCATGTCCTATCACAGGTGACCATTCCTGTCTGGTCGGCCTCAGCACTGACCCTATTTGTGAGTATCAGTGGATGGCGCAGGCCCGGTTAAGATTCTGTGTTCTGGAACCAGAGCCCCCCATCATCCACCTTCTTTGGCTGTGGTCTGTGCCATCGGGCTTTAAGTGGGGATTGCACTAAACTCTTTACACAGTGGGACTGTCTGTACCTGTGTTCCAGGGCTCACCCACGTCAAAATCGCCTGGGGGGTACTTCATAAACATTCACACACCTGAGTTCCACTCTAGAACTACTGAAGTATAACATCAGAGGGTATCAGGAATCACACGGAGATTCTTCTGAAGTATGCAGAACTACTGATTTTAGGGTTATTTGACTCATGTTCAAGGTGGTCTTAAAGTAAAGATCAAAATTCATTTTCTTTGCTTGCAAAAATAATGAGGTTGCATTTGACATTCTTATTAATGATGCATTTAGATGCTAGCTTTGGGCTGTAAAATGTTTATTAGTGAAACAATGCATCTTTAGAAAGTGTAAACCTGACTTTTAAACCAGATTGTCTTAACAGACTACAAAATCTAGTACCGTTGTTCTATAAGAAAACTTAAAACATGCATAAAAATAATTTTTAAAATGAATAAAAAAAGGAAAGAAAAGGAAAAGCTATATCATGCAAACAGCAACCCTAAGAGAATTGGCTATAGTAATATCAGATAAAATAGACTGTTAGACAAAAACCGTTATTAGGGATAAAGAGAGACGTTTAAAAATGATAACAGGTTATTCCATCGGGAATATATAATAATTATGGACATATATGCACCTATATATTTCTGATTTTGATCACAATAAATTTTTTTTTGCTCATTCTAGACTTTATAATAAATGAAACCATGAAGTGTGTAAAAAATGAATAAACATTATTGCACACCTGAGAACAATAACTTAAGAATTTCTGAATTAAATGTCTCTCTACCTTTCTTTCTCTCTCCACTGAGGATTCAGTGGAAAGGAAGGATTCTTTGTACACTGGCCAGTATCATGCAATCACAAGGAAGAAACATATTTCATACAGCTCACACAAAATTTTAAAATAAAATCCTCAATGGTATTTCAGAATATTCCACTTTCTAAAGGACTTCCAAAAAGGTTAATTCTTTCAGTCCTACTTTTCTATTTTATTTTGAGGAAAAAAAGTGTTACATGAAGAAACAATCAGAATAAATCTCACACGCCCAACAGATTTCACATGTAAGGAAGTTTTCCTTCAGTTGCAAATACAAAGACCTACTAAAATGTTAGCAACATGAATGCCCATTTCTAAGGCTAAAATCTTACTTTTAATGTTCTTATTGCTGAATAGTAGGATATTTTCTATATAATTAGTTTTTAAGCCAAAGCCAGTATAAACAGATATTTTCACATGTATGATTCACAGATGCGTAAGTGATGGCTATTCCGGGAATATCATCCCGTGGGGTTCTCTAGATTGAAATAACATAAATGGGTATCCTTTCCGATTCTTGTTATAATCATTGTCACAAGCATCTTAATGCACCATATATTCCATAATTTTTTTTTCCTCTGTGTTGTACTGCTCTGACCTTTTCAATATTCTATAACTTAACTGGCTGGCCATTTCAGTTCTCTCCTTTTTACAGCCTTATTAACTTGTGGGAAAGAGGTGAAATGAACAGCCAATCAGAATACATAATACTGCAAAGGTCAGCGTAGTCTTGTAACTATCATCACACACAGAAGACTGTATGCCAGGCATTAACATCCTGATATCTTATTCATGTGACAAAGATTGTAACAAGAACAGAAAATGGCACAACATGAATCCATTCTCATGACAAAGATCATAATAAGGAATGACAGCGAACAAACCAAACTCATTCTTGTTATCGTGTGAGGTTTTGCATGTCAGACCTGGTCCTGTTTAAGTTAGCCTTTTTCTGAATCCAATTACACCTTATGGTAGAAAAGGTGTTGACTAATTTTCCCACTTCTGGCTGGAAAAAGAAAATGCTATATTATTTCCTGTATTGGGGTCTCAATTTTAGTGTTGTTCAGCCTCACCTCATCATTACAGAATTCTGCCAATCCCCAAATCAAAAGACATTGAATGGCAGATCACAGATTAGGGCCATGTGGCCAAAACGCCCTTTAATGGGAGCTAAGAATTCTAGGTCATCTAGATAACACATATTAATATTTAAGTCACTTTTTTTTCTTCTTTCTAAGGAGATTATTTCAAATTATTCTACCCATGATGCAAATGCATCCTCCAGACTTCATTATCCTAATAGATCTTACTTTGGTAGAAATCTGAAAGTATTTGTTTAAGTTACTATATAGGTAAAAGGACCTATTCCTGTCTTTAAGTTTTTGCCAATGTAGAAAACCTTTATAGATCTCTACCTACATAGCTGCCTTCTCCACAGAACATTTTGAAAGAGAAAAAAAAGCCTGTGGAGCACTTAGGGCTCTGAGGACAGTGTTCTATTAATGCATCATACTTTTACCATTATTGTAATTACTCTAATGGGATGTTTAA
The DNA here is from genome assembly GCF_937001465.1 of Orcinus orca. NCBI lineage: Eukaryota > Metazoa > Chordata > Mammalia > Artiodactyla > Delphinidae > Orcinus > Orcinus orca. Next base: position 18,625,283 of record NC_064559.1, on the reverse strand, counting down.
TTAGTTGTCATCTAGTAAAAGCTGTACTTCTTTGATTCCTTTTTAAATTTGTCATTCTACTGTTAGGACAATTGTGGTTCAGGGAATAAATACATAGAGTATTTCATCAATTCACTACAAGGTGCTTCAGAAACATTTGCCCTGAGTCTGTGCTCATACAAGAGCAATAACAGTTCTATAGATTTTAAGGATCTTTCTGTTTTGTTTTGATTTTTTTTTAATGTGTGGGCAAGGGTATACCAAAGTTGCATGACTACCCTTCTAAATATTTTAAATACCATTTTTTAAAGTCCTTTGGGGCATGGTGTCTTTTCATCAGGTTTGCTCTATGTACCACAGTCAGATTTCCTAAATGCTCTTATTTTATTAACATCAGAAAATAATTATATATAAACAGTGAATTCAGAGATTGATTATGTGTGTGGTAAATTAGGGAAGTATGGTCCATTTTTATCAACTACGTTGTGCTCTGAAAAGTCAGATTTTTTTTCTCCTTTAACCTTTTTTTCCCCCCATTTGGACACACGGTCAAAATGAACAAACAATTGCCATTATCTCAATTAGCCAAGAGCCGTTTGGGAAAATACGCTCCCACAGAAAGTGGTCTCTAGATTCCAAACTAAACATTGGACAGACATGAGCTTGACTGATCAATGAACAGAAGATGTTGTAGGAGAGCCTTACTAAACACACTGACCATGCTGAGCCTTGAGTACCACTGGTATCAGATGGAGAACTTAACAAGCATCAATCACAGAACAGAGTCAGTCACCAATTCTTAATGAATTGTTTGGAATCTTAGTTTCAATGCTTAGATACATGCTTGAGACAGAGCCTCCATTAAAGGAGAACATGGATTTTTCGGAGCACAGTATTTGGGTGAGAATTATGCCATGTTTTGCTGGCGATTCTATCAGCTTTATTCACTGCAGTCATGGAGTCACGTGTTCCTGGGCTAGTTATCTATTGCTGTGTCATCATCTTAGCACAAACTGAGCAGCTCAAAACAACATGCACTCCTTATTTCATAGTCTCTGTGGGTCAGGAGTCTGGGCAGATCTTAGCTGGGTCCTCTTGCTCAGGGTCTCAAAAGGGCTGCAAACAAGGTGTTGCCTTGGACTATAGCCCTATCTCAAGGTTCTACTGGAGAAGGATCTCCTCCAGCTCAGGTAGTTGTTGCAGCATTCAGTTCCTTGCAGGCTGTTGGAACTGAGGGCCTCGTTTTCTTGCTGGCTATTGCCTGCAGGCTGTCCTTATTCCTTCCCACATGGGCCTCCCCAACATGGCTGCTTGCTTTATCAAAGCCCACAAGGGAGAGAGGCTCCTGGCAAGGTGGTTTACAATCTTAGGTATCACTGTCAGAACTAACAGCCCATCCCCTTTTGCCATAGTCTATTGGTTAAATACAAGTCACAGGTTTTGACCACATGCAAGGGGAGGGGATTAGACAAAGGCGTAAGTACCAGGAAGAGGAGATAATCAGATGCCATCTTAGAGTCTGTGTGTTACAGGTTCTAAGCTATGGATATGAATCACCTTGCTGGAAAGACATTTAGGAATAAATTGTGAACTTTCAAGGTTTATATTTTTGAACTTATGGTTACCAAAGGGGAAAGACGGGGGGAGGGATAAATTAGGAGGCTGGGATTAACATATACATACTACTATATATAAAATAGATAATCAAAAAGGACCTACTGTACAGCACAGGGAACTCTACTCAATACTCCATAATAACCTATATGGGAAAAGGAGCTGAAAAAGAATAGATATATGTGTATGTATAACTGAATCACTTTGCTGTACACCTGAAACTAACACAACATTATAAATCAACCATACTCCAATATAAAATAAACATTTGAAAGAAAAAAACAAAAACAAACAAAAACCAAAACAAAAAACCCCAAACAAACAAACAAAAAGTTTATGTTTTTGGAGAAGAATAGATTAGTATAACAGAATTGTCTTTCCAAAATACCTAACAACATGGAAAAATTAGAACAAAAATAACAACATTAACAAGACCAGCTGAAAATCTTGGAGCACATATAAAGGCAAAGGAACAAATAAATGGCATTGACTTTGAAATCTCACAATAAGTTCCTAATTTTGCTCCTGGAGAAAGAAATATAAACCAAGGAATCTTCTCTAATTTGAAATGAAGTGAACCTGAGTAGAGTTTGTACAGACAGGAAGAGGAGTCAGGGCTGGCCACCCTGCTAAGCTTGTGCTGAGTTGGGGGAAGAAGCTGAGGTCCCTGGGAGTGGGAGATGCATGTGCATAAATGGAGGGGGTGCTGCTTCAAAGGACAGTTAATGGGATCTCAGAAGAGACAGAGAAACTAGATGTCCTAGAATCCTGTTCAATGCATCCATCCATATCCTCTATTTCAATCCCATTCCTCCCACCTTTACTCCGAGGCTACGGACAAGTACATTAACAGCAACACCCAGTTCTCAAAGTTTAGGTTGAAGGAAGACTAACTAGCACCAGAAAGAAAAGACGTGGACCACAGTCAGAACAAATGAAAAGTCTGGACCAAGCTGCCCATACTAGGCATAAGCCAGATGAGTTTGAAGGAAGAAATACGAAATATGCTTACATATAGCCAAAAGGAAAGAAAGGATCCCAAGATAAAAAGACAACCACACAGCTCCAGGGGAAAAAAAAGATATGTATTCCCTATACGATGAAAAAAGGATATTGCAGAGGCAGAGAAACAAATTGGAAATTAGAAAAAAAAAATCATGAAGGATTTAATAGACAAGTGAGAAAAAGCAAGGAACAGAATAGCAACAGCTAAAATCTAAATCAATAGCATGATGGAAAGCCTCGAGATAATCATCATCAATGCATAAGGAAAAAGATCAAGGAATCAGAGATGTGGATCAAGATGATAGAGATGTGGAGAGAAAATGATCAGAAATATAATTTAATTAATTATTATTATTTTGGTAAATGAAAGGATAGCTAAAGCTCACGTGGGCACTTGACCACAAGATTGCCAGTTGGATGCTTCCACCTTGGGACCAAGAAGCAGGATGAGGCAAAACAATGCATGGCTTAGGGTCAGTTAGGGTTTCTTCTCGCTGTCTCGAGAATTGTTGAGAATGCAGAAGCAGAGCTGCAATTGTCCAGGGCTGCTAAGTGGTGGTGCTGCTGCTGCCAGTGGGGGTGTCCTCCTGTCTGTAACCTGAGGCACGAGCTTGTCTGGGCCAAGCTATTTGTAGTTTCTGTATAAGTATGACTCTGCCATTTTCTTGTCCACTTTTTGAACTGCTCAGTTCTCCTACAATAATTCATTTTTGCCTTAATTAATCAGAGTTGTTTCTGTTGCTTGCTACCAAGAAACCAGTCATGAATTGAGAAAGGTCTGAAATGATGTTTGTCATTTGTTAACATTAGTTACTTATAGGTAGTGGGATTTTCATGAATGCCATTACTCTATATTACATGAATTTTTAAGTTAGCATGCATAATTTTTGTGAAATCCAGAGAATCATGAGAGGGTTGAAATATCCAAGGAAACTATATGAATTGTATTTAAATTTATAAATAAATGAGGATCCACAATCTACAGGTTACAAGCCAAATCTGGCCAGAAACCTGTTTTGTAAATAAAGTTTTATTAGAACACAGAAAATTACACGTCTAGGCATTGTCATGTTACAACTGCACAATTCAGCGGTTATGGTAAGACCATGTTGCCTGTAAAGTTTAAAGTGTTTACTATGTGGCCCTTTACTGAAAAAGTTTGCTATCCTCTGAATTAAACAATTGAAGTGACAACCTTTTAAAAATGGTCTGCCTTCCTGAATGCAGAGATTTACAATTTTTACATTGATTTTCTTGAGTAAACTCTTTAGAGTGGAACAGGGTATGTTGGAAACAATACTGTATTGATGGAGCCCTATCTTACATTGCTGCACTGTACTGTTGTTGATGCTTTGAAGGCCTTTCACTATCCAGTGCTTATAAATGCAAATTACTGAAAAGGAGAAAAAAAGCAGGAAGAAAATATGTTATCGAAAGTCCCTAATTCCACATGCCCAGGAAGTTTGCAAATGGAAATCCAAGTACATAGTGACGATAGCTGCTGTTCTAAAGGTTTGATAAGAGTAACTGAAGAGGGGATCTTCAAGATGGTGGAGGAGTAAGACGTGGAGATCACCTTCCTCCCTGCAAATACATCAGAAATACATCTACATGTGGAACAACTCCTACAGAATACCTACTGAACGCTGGCAGAAGACCTCAGACTTCCCAAAAGGCAAGAAAATCCCCATGTACCTGAGTGGGGCAAAAGAAAAAAGGAAAAAAGAGACAAATGAATAGGGATGGAATGTGAACCTCTGGGAGGGAGCTGTGAAGGAGGAAAAGTTTCTACACACGAGGAATCCCCTTTACTGGCGGAGATGGGGGTTGGCGGGGGGGGGGCGCTTCAGAGCCATGGAGGAGAGCGCAGCAACAGGGGTGCAGAGGGCAAAGCGGAGAGATTTCCCCACAGAGGATCAGTGCCAACCAGCACTCACCAGCCTGAGAGGCTTGTCCGCTCACCCACTGGGGTGGGTGGGGGCTGGGAGCTGAGGCTGGGTCTTTAGAGGTTCGATCCCAGGGAGAGGACTGGGGTTGGCTGCATGAACACAGCCTAAGGGGGCTAGTGCGCCACGGCTGGCCGGGAGGGTGTCCAGGAAGAACTCTGGACCTGCCTAAGAGGCAAGAGACCATTGTTGCGGGGTGTGCGAGGAGAGGGGATTCCTTCCCTGTCTGCCCAGAGAAGGCAGAGGACTGCCTAAACGAGCTCCAGAGACAGGCACGAGCCGTAGCTAACAGCCCAGACCCCAGAGATGGGTGTGAAACTCTAACACTGCTGCTGTAGCCCTCAAGAATCCTGTGTGCAAGCACAGGTCACTATCCACACCTCCCCTCCCAGGAGCCTGTGCAGCCTGCCACTGCCAAGATCCCGTGATCCAGGGACAACTTTCCCGGGAGAACACAGGGTGGGCCTCAGGCTGTTGCAATGTCAGGCCGGCCTCTGCCGTCGCAGGCTCATCCTGCATTTCAATTATAAGCACCGTACCCCTCCCTCCCCCCACCCCTGGCATGAGTGAGCCAGAGTCCCCTAATCAGCTGCGGCTTTAACCCCATCCTGTCTGGGTGGGAACACAGGCCTGAGGGTGACCTACACGCAGAGGCGGGGCCAAATCCAAAGCTGAGCCCCAGGAGCTGTGCAAACAAAGAAAGGGAAATCTCTCCAGCAGCCTCAGGAGCAGCGGATTAAATCCCCACAAGCAATGTGAGGTACGTTGAATCTGTAATACCTGAACAAACAATGAATCAGTCCAAAACTGAGGTGGTGGACTTTGGAAGCAACTGTAGACTTGGGGCTTGCTGCCTGTGACTGACTTGTTTCTGATTTTTATGTTTACCTTAGCATAGTTTTTAGCGCTTGTTATCATTGGTGGATTTGTTTATTGGTTTGGTTGTTCTCTTCTTTTTTTTATTACTTTTTAAAAATTTTAACAATTTAAAAAATTTGTAATTTTGTAATTTTACTTCTTTTATTTATTTATTTATTTATTTATTTAAAATGATTACTTTTTCTTTCTTTTTTTATCCCTTTTCTTCTGAGCCATGTGGCTGACAGGGTCTTGGTGCTCCAGCCTGGTGTCAGGCCTGAGCCTCTGAGGTGGGAGAGCCGAGTTCAGGACACTTGACCGCCAGAGACTTCCCGGCTCCACGTAACATCAATTAGCAAGAGTTCTCCCAGAGATCTCTGTCTCAAGGCTAAGACCCAGCTCCACCTAATGGCCAGTCAGCTCCAGTGCTGGATGTCCCAGGCCAAACACATAGCAGCACAGGAACACAACCCCATCCATTAGCAGAGAGGCTGCCTAAAATCATATTAAGTTCACAGACATCCAAAACACACAACAAGATGTGGTCCTGTATATCAGAAAGACAAAATCCAGCTCCACCTACCAGAACACAGGAACCAGTCTCCTCCACCAGGAAGCCTACAGAAGCCACTGAACCAGCCTTAGCCACTGGGAGTAGACACCAAAACCAATGGGAACTATGAACATGTAGCCTGAGAAAAGGAGACCCCAAACAGAGTAAGTAAAGCAAAATGAGAAGACAGAGAAATACGCAGTAGATGAAGGAGCAAGGTAAAAACCCACCAGAGCAAACAAATGAAGAGGAAATAGGCAGTTTACTTGAAAAAGAATTCAGAGTAATGATAGTAAAGATGATCCAAAATCTTGGAAATAGAATGGAGAAAATACAAGAAATGTTTAACAAGGACCTACAAGAACTAAAGAGCAAACAAGCAGTGATGAACAACACAAGAAATGAAATTAAGAATCCTCTAGAAAGAATCAATAGCAGAATAATTGAGTCAGAAGAATGGATAAGTGACCTGGAAGATAAAATAGTGGAAATAACTACTGCAGAGCAGAATAAAGAGAAAAGAATGAAAAGAATTGAGGACAGTCTCAGAGACCTCTGGGACAACATTAAATACACCAACATTTGAATTATAGGGGTCCCAGAAGACGAAGAGAAAAAGAAAGGGACTGAGAAAATATTTGAAGAGATTACAGTTGAAAATTTCCCTAACACTGGAAAGAAAACAGTCAATCAATTCCAGGAAGTGCAGAGAGTCCCATACAGGATAAATCCAAGGAGAAACACGCCAAGACACATATTAAACTATCAAAGATTAAATACAAAGAAAAAATATTAAAAGCAGCAATGGAAAAGCAACAAATAACATACAAGGGAATACTCATAAGGTTAACAGCTGATCTTTCAGCAGAAACTCTGCAAGCCAGAAGCGGGTGGCAGGACATATTTAAAGTGATGAAAGGGAAAAACCTACAACCAAGATTACTCTACCCAGCAAGGATCTCATTCAGACTCGAAAGAGAAATTAAAACCTTTACATACAAGCAAAAGTTACGAGAATTCAGCACCACCAAACCAGCTTACAACAAATGCTAAACGAACTTCTCTAGGCAGGAGACACAAGAGAAGGAAAAGGCCTACAAAAACAAACCCAAAATAATTAAGAAAATGGTAATAGGAACATACATATCGATAATTACCTTAGATGTAATTGGATTAAATGCAGTAACCAAAAGACATAGACTAGCTGAATGGATACAAAAACCAGACTTGTATATAGGCTGTCTACAAGAGACCCACTTCAGACCTAGGGACACATGCAGACTGAAAGTGAGGGGATGGAAAAAGATATTCCATGCAAATGGAAATCAAAAGAAAGCTGGAGTAGCAATTCTCATATCAGACAAAATAGACTTTAAAATAAAGACTTCTACAAGAGACAAAGAAGGACACGACATGATGGTCAAGGGATCAATCCAGGAAGAATATAACAATTGTAAATATTTATGCACCCAACACAGGAGCACCTCAAAACATAAGGCAAAGGCTAACAGCCATGAAAGGGGAAATAAACAGTAACGCAATCATAATAGGGGACTTTAACGCCGCACTTTCACCAATGGTCGTATCATCCAAACTGAAAATAAATAAGGGAACACAAGCTTTAAATGACACATTTAACAAGATGGACTTAATTGAAATTTATAGGACATTCCATCCAAAAACAACAGAATACCTTTTCTTCTCAAGTGCTCATGGAACATTCTCCAGGATAGATCATATTTTGGGTCACAATTCAAGCCTTGGTAAATTTAAGGAAATTGATATCGTATCAAGTATCTTTTCTGATCATAATGCTATGAGACTAGATATCAATTACAGGAAAAATACCGTAAAAAATACAAACACATGGAGGCTAAACAATATGCTACTAAATAACCCAGAAATCACTGAAGAAATCAAAGAAGAAATCAAAAAATACCTAGAAACAAATGACAATGAAAACACGATGACCCAAAACCTATGGGATGCAGCAAAAGCAGTTCTAAAAGGGAAGTTTATAGCAATACAATCCTACCTCATGAAACATGAAAAATCTCAAATAAATAACCTAATCTTACACCTAAAGCATTAAGAGAAAGAAGAAATAAAAATCCCAAAGTTAGCAGAAGGAAAGAAATCATAAAGATCAGATCAGAAATAAATGAAAAAAAATGAAGGAAAGAATAGCAAAGATCAATAAAACTAAAAGCTGATTCTTTGAGAAGATAAACAAAATTGATAAACCACTAGCCAGACTCACCAAGGAAAAAAGGGAGAAGACTCAAATCAACAGAATTAGAAATGAAAAAGGAGAAGTAACAACTGACCCTGCAGAAATACAAAGAATCCTGAGGGATTACTACAAGCAACTATATGCCAATAAAATGGACAACCTGGAAGAAATGGACAAATTCTGAGAAATGCACAACCTTCTGAGACTGAACCAGGAAGAAATAGAAAATATGAACAGACCAATCACAAGCACTGAAATTGAAACTGTGATGAAAAATCTTCCAACAAACAAAAGCCCAGGACCAGATGGCTTCACTGGCAAATTCTATCAAACATTTAGAGAAGAGCTAACACCTATCCTTCTCAAACTCTTCCAAAATATAGCAGAGGGAGGAACACTCCCAAACTCATTCTAAGAGGCCACCATCACCCTGATACCAAAACCAGACAAAGATGTCACAGAAAAAGAAAACTACAGGCCAATATCACTGATGAACATAGATGCAAAAATCCTCAACAAAATACTAGCAAACAGAATCCAACAGCACGTTAAAAGGATCACACACCATGATGAAATGGGGTTTATACCAGGAATGCAAGGGTTCTTCAATATACGCAACTCAATCAATGTGATACACCGTATTAACAAACTGAGGGATAAAAACCATATGATCATCTCAATAGATGCACAGAAAGCTTTTGACAAAAGTCAACACCCATTTATGATAGAAACTCTCCAGAAAGTAGGCATAGAGGGAACTTACCTCAACATAATAAAGGCCATATATGACAAACCCACAGCCAACATCGTTCTCAGTGGTGACAAACTGAAACCATTTCCTCTAAAATCAGGAACAAGAAAAAGGTGTCCACTCTAGCCACTATTATTCAACCTAGTTTTGGAAGTTTTAGCCACAGCAATCAGAGACGAAAAAGACATAAAAGGAATCCAAATTGGCAAATAAGAAGTAAAGCTGTCACTGTGTGCAGATGACATGATGCTCTACATAGAGAATCCTAAAGATGCTACCAGAAAACTACTAGAGCTAATCAATGAATTTGGTAAAGTAGCAGGATACAAAATTAATGCACAAAAATCTGTTGCATTCCTGTACACTAACAATGAAAAATCTTAGAGAGAAATTAGGGAAACACTCCCATTTACCACTGCAACAAAAAGAATGAAATACCTAGGAATAAACCTACCTAAGGAGACAAAAGACCTGTATGTAGAAAACTATATGACACTGATGAAAGAAATTAAAGATGATACAAACAGATGGAGAGATATACCATGTTCTTGGACTGGAAGAATCAACATGGTGAAAATGACCCTACTACCCAAAGCAATCTACAGATTCAATGCAATCCTTGTCAAACTACCAATGGCGTTTTTCACAGAACTAGAACAAAAAATTCCACACTTTGTATGGAAACACAAAAGACCCCAAATAGCCAAAGCAATCTTGAGAAAGAAAAATGGAGCTGGAGGAATCAGGCTCCCTGACTTCAGACTATACTGCAAAGCTACAAGACAGTACGGTATTGGCACAAAAGCAGAAATATAGATCAATGGAACAGGATAGAAAGCCCTGAGATAAACCCGTGCACATATGGTCACGTTACCTTTGATAAAGGAGGCAAGAATGTACAGTGGAGAAAAGACAGCCTCTTCAATAAGTGGTGCTGAGAAAACTGGACAGCTACATGTGAAAGATGAAATTAGAACACTTCCTAACACCATACACAAAAATAAATTCAAAGTGGATTAAAGACCTAACTGTAAGGCCAGACACTATAAAACTCTTAGAGGAAAACATAGGAAGAACACTCTTTGACATAAATCACAGCAGGTTCCTTTTTGACCCACCTCCTAGAGAAATGGAAATAAAAACAAAAATAAACAAATGGGACCTAATGAAACTTACAAGCTTTTGCACTGCAAAGCAAACCATAAACGAGACGAAAAGACAACCCTCAGAATGGTGGAAAATGTTTGTGAATGAAGCAACAGACAAAGGATTAATCTCCAAAATATACAAGCAGCTCATGCAACTCAATATCAAAAAAACAAACAACCCAATCCCAAAATGGGCAGAAGATCTAAATAGACATTTCTCCAAAGAAGATATACAGATTGCCAACAAACACATGAAAGGATGCTCAACAACATTTCTCTAATCATTAGAGAAATCCAAATCAAAACTACAGTGAGGTATCACCTCACCGGTCAGAATGGCCATCATCAAAAAATCTACAAACAATAAATGCTGGAGAGGGTGTGGAGAAAAGGGAAGCCTCTTGCACTGGTGGTGGGAATGTAATTTGATACAGCCACTATGGAGAACAGTATGGAGGAGGTTCCTTAAAAAACTAAAAATAGAACTACCATACGACCCAGCAATCCCACTACTGGGCATATACCCTGAGAAAACCATCACTGAAGAAGAGTCATGTACCACAGTGTTCACTTCAGCACTATTTACAGTAGCCAGGACATGGAAGCTACCTAAATGTACATCGACAGATGAATGGATAAAGAATATGTGGCACGTATATACAATGGACCATTACTCAGCCATAAAAAGAAATGAAATTGAGTTATTTGTAGTGAGGTGTATGGGTCTAGAGTCTGTCATACACAGTGAAGTAAAGCAGAAAGAGAAAAACAAATACTGTATGCTAACACATATATATGGAATCTAAAAGGAAAAAAAAGGTTCTGAAGAACGTAGGGGCAGGACAGGAATAAAGACGCAGACGTAGAGAATGGACTTGAGGACATGGGGAGGGCGAAGGGTAAGCTGAGATGAAGTGAAAGAGTAGCATTGACATATATACACTACCAAATGTAAAATAGCTAGTGGGAAGCAGCCGCATAGCAAGGGAGATCAGCTGGGTGCTTTGTGACTACCTAGAGGGGTGGGATAGGGAGGGTGGGAGGGAAACGCAAGAGGGAGGAGATATGGGGATATATGTATACATATAGCTGATTCACTTCATTATACAGCAGAAACTAACACAACATTGCAAAGCAATTATACTCCAATAAAGATGTTTAAAAAAGAAAAGAAAAATGCATAACTGAAGAGCATGGATCAACTTGGAGGGCATTGTTCTAAGTGAAATAAGCCTGGCAAAGAAAGACAAATCACTTATATGTGGAATGTAAAAAATACAACAAACTAGTGAATATAAGGAAAAAGAAGCAGACTCAAAGATATAGAGTACAAGCAAGTAGTTACCAGTGGGGCGAGGAAGGGGCAACATAGGGGTGGAGAAGTGGGAGGTGCGAACTATTGTGTAAGATAGGCTCAAGGATGTATTAGACAATACAGGGAGGGACTTCCCTGGGGGTCCAGTGGTTAGGACTCCACGCTCCCAATGCAGGAAGCCTGGGTTTGATCCCTGGTAGGGGAACTAAATCCCACGTGCCGCAACTAAGACCTGGCACAGCCAAATAAATAAATATATAAATACTGAAAAACAACAATACGGGGTGTAGAGCCAATATTTCATAATAACTGTAAATAGTAACCCTAAAAATTTTATAAAAATAAAATTTAAAAAAAGGAGTAAATGAAGAGTAATTAATGCTCCTTGGATGAAAGAAAGAAGGGTTTATTATTTCAACTGCTTCTGAAAGGCTTTTTTATCCTTCTGGAGTTCTGTGCCTGCCAGAGGTCACTTGCCAGACATAAAACAACCCCTTCCTACAAATCTTAATGAAACAAGGTACATGGCTAAATAAGGCTAAAATATGTGCTGAAAGAAGCAAATGCAGTGTTAATATTGCCTTGGAATTTATTTTAAAGAAAGAATTTGATTGCCTTATTCTAAATATAAGGAAATGAATTACTAAATGGTTTAATTGTGCCTGTGAAAAAAATCTGGCTAAAGAACCAAGAACAGGTGGCTGGAGTCTGAGGCAAGAGAACTATAACGTGGTACCACGAGTCCCCGAATAGCATTCAATACGTAAAGAATCATAAGACATAAATTTGTTTGTAAAGCAAAGAGAGTTTGATATATAAATGTTGCCCTCTTGAGCAACAGCTTAATCAATTTTGCTCCCTAATTTAAAGTTGAACTGTTTTTCCCTTTTGAGTCCCACAGATAGTGGCTTTGTAGCCTGGATAATTCTAGAAATGAAAAGAACCAGTTTGAGACCCTTCAAAGGCGTTTTATCCACCTTAACTGTTTTCTTACTGTTAACCTAGATCAGTTAATGTGCTTCGGCTATAAAATAGTGTGAAAACAGGTAACATCTCTGTCATGACACATAGTTAATCACTTACCTAATGCTAAGAATGCAACTTATAGCCACCAATTGTATTGATTGCTTTTTTTTAAAAGAAAGAATAAAGTTATTTTAAAACTTACTTCATCTTCAGGAAAATATTGAGAAATATGAACAGTTTATTAACAATGTTCTAGTTACCTATTATTTTAAGTCTTTATCTTTTAATCCTTGCTCATTCTTCAGGCTTCCATTGTCAATATAGAAATGAAGATTATTACTGCTTTTTAAACATGTTCATAACTCACAGATGCCAATAAAATATTCAGTTCTTTAGCGAGATGATCAGAAAGAAACTGGCTAAAAAACAGACCTGGGGATCTCCAATCCATAATCAAATATCTAGATTGATTGTGTCACTTGCACTTGTATTGATTTCAATTTGAGTAGCTCACCCAATGGAATAATAAAAATGGGGAATAAAACTGATTTATGAGAACAAAATAAATCCTTTTGTGAGAGGTAATGAATTGGTATTATTTAACCCTTTCAATCACAGAGTGAAAAAACTATTTATTTTTGACAAATGCTGAGCTAGCCAAAAGAAGTCATATCAGAAATGCCAATACTGCCAAGTGCCATTACGCGAAGTTGTAATGCTGGGAAGGAAATGCTGCTCTAAACTTGATGGAAGGCGTCATTTGACATACTTCTAGTTTTCCTGGGCCAACTTCGATGCATCATCACAAAGGATGGACTTGTAGATCCAAAGTATTATGGAATCCCTTGATAAATGTTTATTGTACTTATTTACATGATTTATAAGACAGCTGAGAAGCAAGAGTAAACATGGTGGCACATGAACTACATTTAATTTTTTTCTCTCAATATCGATGTTCTTTAGTTTACTCAAAAGTTAGTATATAACAATTAAATCTAGGATAATAAGGATATCCAGGGGAGACAGATTTTAGCATAATTAAGGTCCATACAAACATTTGCCTTAAGGAAAAGTAAAGAACCTGGGAAAAAATGAGATGATTTGTACATAAAACCAAAGCAACTGATTCTTATCACCTGAGCCAACCAGCCAACCAGTTGATTTAATGAGAAAAAAACTCAGCTCCTGTTCTTTGAAACTCAGTAGACAAAACATCCCCAATAGTTTGGCTTCAATTTAACTTTTAACTTTTCCAGTTTGCTGACATCTTATACACATGTTCTAAACCCGGGCTGTCCAATACAATAGCCACTATCCACACGTGGCTATTGAGCGCTTGAAATGCGGCTGGTGCAGCTGAGGAACTGAAGTTGCAATTTTATTTAATTTTAACTAATTTAAATTAAAAACATAATTTAGTTACTGGAAAAAATTTAAATATGTTGGTGAGTCTATTTTTTAACTGAAAACCTCATGAAACCTAAATGGAGATCAAATATTTCCGATGAAAATTATTATCTGAATTGAAGGGTCCTGTAAAATATACACATTGACTTAGTATGAAAAGAAGAATATGCTATTTCATTTGAGATCTCACTTTAAGATTTGATTACATGTTGAAATGATAAGATTTGGGGTAGACTGATTCCCAAAAGATACATTACTCAATTGATTTTTGCTGTTTATTTTACTCTTTTTTCATGTGCATACTAGAAAATTCAAAATTATATATGTAGCTCACTGTATATGTCTATTGGACAGCACTGTTATGATGTGCTAAAGGGAAAATTAGAATGCACACTTAAAATGCAGGTTCATTTTTATCTTAAACTGACGGAAGAAAGAAAATCTTATTGCTCCAAGATCTGCCAACATATATACACAGAAAATGAAGGTGAAACTTTTATTCGTAGAATGCGCAGTTTCTGTTTAATACCCTGCATTTAATTCATAGCCCTAAGAAAGCTCATTTCACAACTACTTGGAAGGGACTCCTATAAGGGGTGAGTTGATTTGTTTTCAGCTCTGTCAGTTTGACTTGTAATGTCAGGGTGTTTAATGAAAGTATATGAAGGTAACTATTTATCCTCACTGGCCTAAAAATGCTTTTAAAAAAATTAATACATTTTACTATTTACAATGAAACATAATTTAATTCAGTTTGATGGTACCATAATTATTATAGCATAATAATTTTTCTAATATAACTTTTGCACTTGTGCCACACAGAGTAAATCATTAAACAGGAAACAGTACAAATCAAAAAGATAATAAGAAACTCTATTATCTTAAAGGAATAAATTATTAGGGGAAAGTGAAAGTGAGCCACTGTAAGTTTAAGGGATTCAAGTAAAAGCAAGATGATAATAAACAGTAATTGTAACTGGTTGGGCTTCTGAAAGAAGCTGAGGCCTCAGGTCTATCACCCCAGACTTAATGAAGTCAAGTCTTTTTGTTCCTAAGGTCTTGCGAGAATTTGGAATTTTAAAGTCTGTTGTTTTCTAAAACCTTCCAATATAGAGGACAAATGTTACAAACTCTCTCCTCTTTTGTTTCTCTTGGCTTCATCTACTCCTTCTTTGTCTGACCAGAAAAGAAATACTTGTTCATTGTAAATTGTAAGATTATTATCAGATATTATGAAGAGAAAAGCTAAAATTATCTAAAATTTCAAGCTAATCGTTGTTATTGTGTTAACATTTTGGTATGTATCCTTTCACATTTTTACCACATATAGAAATATATTATATTTTACACTTATAGAAATTTCTAATGCTCACTGTTTTATACCTGTAATAATGTATATTTTCTTATCACTAAATATACTTTTGCATCATCTTTTTAATGAATTCACCACAATATAGTCAATCCATATAGTTGGACTTCTAGGAACACAGCCCTCAAATTCTGTTATACAAAAAACTCTGTCAGGAACATAATTTTGCAAGTATTTTTGTGTACCTATCTAACAATTTCTTAAAAAAAATTCCAAGAAGGAGAATTGCTCATTTTCTCAATGGGCACAAATGGATACAAATATTTGAAACCTTTTATATTTACTTTATAAGCTTATTTTAATTATCTCAAACGAATTCTTGGAAACAAAAATTAGTTTTGCTGTGGTTTACTTAAAATAATCATATTGCATGGGTTATATTTGTGATTGGAGCTGAAATCAGAGCTCTTTTTGTTCTGAGTAAAAGCATCCATCCTAACTGTTCTGTGAGATATAGAATGCCTAAATAAATGGAATCATAACACATTTCCGGATGAGAAATATTTGAAGGTGTAAATTCCTCATGCATTAATTTATAAGATGAAGATTCATTAAAAATATCAGTGGCATTTTGTTTTCAAATCAATTTAATGTTGAGTTGGAAGAATATACATAAATAAATAAGACCTTTTAACAAAAATGAGTAATAAGTAGGAGGGAGGAGATGGGAACTTTACCCAAAAGATAGGAAATATTTTCTAAATATTTACCATGTTGAAAGCATAGAAATCAAACTGTCGTGATGTTGATTCAAACAGAAACTGAGGTATAAATAGAACAAATAAATAGCCCAGAGATAAGCACCGTTTTACATAAGAATTTAAATCTCTGATAAATTTAGCAAAATAATGCAACACATATGCTTCAACTCTGGATAGAGAAAATGTTTTTGACAAAAATAAATAGAAGTGTCATTATAAAGAAACGAAAACACTATTTCTTAAACCTCATAAATACACCAAAAAGATAAGTTAAATATTTGGCACTGTAATGACTGATAATTATTACTCATAGTTTTTAAACTGCCATACCAATCAAACCTTTTTTTTTTTTTTTTTTTTGTGGTACGCGGGCCTCTCACCGCCGTGGCGCGGGCCTCTCACTGCCGTGGCCTCTCCCGCTGCGGAGCACAGGCTCCGGAAGCGCAGGCCCAGCGGCCATGGCCCACGGGCCCAGCCGCTCCGCGGCATGTGGGATTCTCCCGGACCGGGGCACGAACCCGTGACCCCTGCATCGGCAGGCGGACTCCCAACCACTGCGCCACCAGGGAAGCCCCAAACCTAGTTTTAAATCTCTAAAATCTTCTGGCAA
The DNA here is from genome assembly GCF_937001465.1 of Orcinus orca. NCBI lineage: Eukaryota > Metazoa > Chordata > Mammalia > Artiodactyla > Delphinidae > Orcinus > Orcinus orca. Next base: position 18,608,828 of record NC_064559.1, on the reverse strand, counting down.
AGTGTGTGAACAAATAAGAAAAAAAGAAAAAATAGGCCTATGGAAAATGTTTGATGTCAATAAGAATAAAAGAAATGCAAATTAAAGCAAACTATCCTTTTTATCTATCAAATTAACACAATTACAGAAATATGAACGTATCTGTATACTGTTAGGAGATGTGAATTGATGTGATTTTTCTTGAAAGCATTTTTCCAATGCATATCGAATCTTAAAAAATATTCCAACCTTTAATTTAAATTTTAATAATACATATTAATGATATATGTGAGTTATATGTTAATAAAAATATTCTAATAGTAAAAATAATAAATTTAAACATCCAACAATAATGGAACACCTAATATGTTTTGGTATTATAATACCAAATAATGAAATGGTAATAAAGGGATGGCTAATATATTTTGGTATATCCATACTACTGATACTATGTATCCATTGAGAATGCATTTTGTGAGTGCTTTTTGTGTGATATGAAAAATACTCATGATATAATGTTAAATGAGTAAAGTAGGATATAAGATGTGTTTTTAGTAGGATTTCAAATATACTATATATACAGTACATATTTGTATACACATATATTTATCTCCATAGGAAAATAACTGGATGCCAGATGTAAAAATATTACCCATTTACAATTAATATCATTTTGACAAAAATATTTCAGGAAAAAAAGTGTTCTAATCTATGCCTACCGCTATTAAATTTAAGTAATATTCATCTGCTATACAACTGAAAAATATAGACAATCCTTGTAGTTCCATGCCAAAATCCTTGAGTAGCCTACAGGATTCTTCCTAAAGTAGCTCTTGTCTTGCTTTTATGTCTCACCTTATGCCATTCTCTTCCTCATCCACTCTGTCCCAGACATATTGGCCTTCCTTGGTTTCCTCAATCACACCAAAATTTTATGCTTCTCACATCCTTCACAAATGCCACTCCCCCTGGAGTCCTCTTTCCTGTATTCTTCTCTGGATTAGTGCCCAAATGTTATCCTAAATGTCATCTGTTAAAAAGGTCTTCTCTGATCCTCCAATTTATATTAGGGTCCCTATTATGCAATCTTAGTGATATATATGTTTACTTTGATGCTTTTCAAAGTTTGCAATTTTATGTTTTTATGTGATTATTGGGTTAATTTCCATCTCCTGTTGTAAACCACAAGCCCCTTTGGTGAAGGGCCATGCTCCTTAATTCACCACTATAACCCTAGTCTCTATTATCATTTCTGTCTTGCTCCATTAAAACTAGATACATGTTTGTGGCATGAACAAATTAATGAACAAATGAAGAAATAGCTACATTTTAGTTTATGCTTTCAGATATCCACTCCTCAGATGTAAAAGTTCTTCTGATATCTCCCCAAAGGTATATGACCACATAAAAAATAAGATATCCATGCAACCCTATTTACAAACAATCCAAATTCTCAGAAAACTGTATAAAACCATGGTGCTTTCTTAAATGGTCTGCTAGCAACCTCAGATTCTGTTTTTTGAGTTGACTGAAGTAACTCATTGATCATAAGAACTTCTCACAAAAAGTTAGGAAATATTAGTTCTCCATGGGCTGTTCTTAGTATACGGCATTATGGTAACAGATTCATCTAATAGTATTTTCTAAGGGGCTAAAGTGTAAGGTTTGTGATCCCTGTAACTCTGTATGATGGTGAAGCCTTGTCATCGTCCAAGGGGTCCATTCCTAGACACCCGCAGGAGCAGCTCAGGAACCGGAGGAGGAAATCGTCTGCTGCAGGACTGTGTCGCAGAGGTTGGGAAGGACACTGGCCCTAAAGGACTAGATTTTTTCCTATTTCTCTATGTAGCCCACTCTTCCATTTCCCTCTAATACTAATTCATAGCTGACACATCTATTGAAAGCCTCTTTATTCAAAATCCAGATAATTAAGTATAATGGTTCTACTTTCAGTCAAGAAATATCTGCAGACTGACTCTAATATTGCTATTTATTCAGCAAACATTGAGCCCTTGCCATGACAAAGCATACCAGACCCAACGCCTGACAGGTGTATTTGTGGTATACAGCTATCGATTCAAATTATTACATATCTGTTCCATGGCTGGCGTCCCCCTGTGAACCTTGCCATGTCTGTACTGGAAACCCCCAAGTCTGCCCTGGTATGAGTTTGAAAATGGTATGGGTTTTTCAAAATGCTTTAAATCCTTCCCCTTCTGAAAAGGGAAATTTGATTTGTTTAAAAAAATGATGTACAAGTCTTCCAAAGACAAAGGTAAATCATTTGGGAGTGATCTGCAGATGATATTCCTCATCTGACAGTCTCCTTTCATGAGGAGGTAGAATGGCACAAAGATGGCCTGCAGAATTTGAAGCATGAACTTAAGCTATGAGAACACAGAAACACGGTGCTCTCTCCTGCCTCTGTGGGCTGCACTCCCGACTCCGTGTGCAGCCCAGGGTTAGAATTTGCATTTCATCATTACGTCGTCTCTGCAAAAGACACAACAGCATAGAGTCTGCACTTGTTCATTATGCCAAGAAAATAGCCAATTAGATATGAGACACAAATTCAATAAGCGGCTGTGTGAGTGCTGAGAACAGATGAGTTCTTAAGTAAGTTTGATAAATTAATGCTTAATTCCATTCTCATGGAAGAATGTGTCCTAATTATACATTTCTATAGTTTTATTGGCCGTGACATGATATACAATCAGAGGTGTCAATATATTCAGTGGGTATATGTTCTATCGCCCAGTGTTTGAAATGACATATATCTTATTAGTGTCCATTCATATTTTCACCAACAAGGCAGCAATGATTTACTTTAATTCCAAGTAAAACGTTTTCATTTCCTGTGCGCTTCTTTTGTGTGCATTTATACCCCTGGAAATGCGTTGGAACTTTAGGCAAGAGTATATTAATGATAATTTCTTTTTTGCAGAAGAGAAATTTGCTTCCCAAAGAAATAGGGAGAAAGTAATTTTCTCTAGTTCCTCTATATTCTCATTGCTCTTCAAATTAATACTTGCTTCGAACATAACCTTTTCCCACAGTCACCATTCCTGATATTTCTTGTGTTGATTTTAAACACCTGATATTGTCAGGGAGAGAGGTCCAGGATTATTGTCTATAACCAAAAGAACTCCCTAACATGACACTTATTTAATTTCTTCTCTGTCTCTAAAAGAAATTGTATGGTGAATAACCGTATAATGTGGGAAAAACCCTAAAACAACCCGCAGTATAATGCCTTTTAATGTCTACGCTTGATGAGTATTTGTGTATGAAATACTATTGCCTGCTACTTTAGACTCTGAGTTTTAATTTTCATATATTGGGTTTTTATTTAATAAACTGGGATAGAGCTGGACTTTCTCTGACCTTTCCTTCTAAAGATATGGGGATTCAAGCAAAGGAGTCCTGAAAAGAAGTGGACCAGCGACAAGCCACGTTACTCTGCTGATTCGTCTGCAAGGCAGACTTCATGCTTCCTTTTCTCCATCACTGTCTCCTTCACCCTGAAATACACTTTATAAGATCTCGGGCGAGCTCACTGCTGCTGCCTGACCGTCTAACTCATTACAGAGAAATGAATTCAAATTGCTTGAAAAGAAGCTGCCTCTTTTATCTTCCCACTGACTGACAAGCAACTACAAAGTTCTTCGACGGGATTCCAAGTTGCAAGCTGTACTGCATCACTGCAACAATTCCCCCACTGGCGGCTTTTCCCAGAGGGAAGCGTGTCAAATACACTGCATTTCTTGCGAGCGCAGCCCTGAAAGTGCACACTTTCCACCACATTGAAAAACAGACATCAGGGACTATAAAACAAAGCTGTCCCTTTCCTAACAGCATTAGCCTTCCTGCAGACTCCTTGAAAATCTAAGAGGTTCCCATGTATAATTATTTTCTTTACCTCCCCAAAAAACCAAATGCGTCTCTCTCCTTTTTTTTTTTCTGTACTTTTTCTAAAACACAGTTTATTCTGAGAGGAAAGGCAACCAGAGAATCAGACTGTGTGCAAAGGTCTCTGAATTTCTCTAGATAACCTTGAAAGATGGACTGCTTTTTTGTGTTTTTTTTGAGATTTTTTTTTTTTTAGAGATTAATAGTGCTTGAATCTACTGACAGTCTAAAGCACTATTTCTGGTGACCAGCGGCTCCTGGAGACGGTAAGCCTATTCCGGGTGCTGGTATTTTAAGGTAGTTAAAAATGTGCACTTGTCTAGTTGAAACCCAGCAGTACTTAATTCACTTGTGCAGTTTCAGTTTTCCTTTATTTTCTTTTGTTTCTAGATGAGCACGTGTGCCAAGGAGCAAACACTTGATGCTGACATTGGAATGAGATACTGACGCTACTTAATCAAAGGAGGAAAAGTTGATGCTCATAGAATGGGGAAAGAGGAAGGCAATCATATTTATGCTCCTGTATCTTTTCTACATAGAAAAATCCTCTTCCCTCTTTAAACCGCCCCACTCCCCTTCCAGATGTGACCACTGTAGGGAGAATTTCTCGCCCCTGTTCCCTATCCTCTAACTTCAACAACGAGAATCTTCCACTTCTCATTCTTTCCCTAAGACCCTCTTTAACAACTGAGTCATACATAGTCTCACTTGCTTCTCTGACCAATCCTGCGTAGTTCCCTTCTTTGTTTTGCAACACCCTCAGGGTTTTTGTTTGTTTGATGACCACTGGCAACTACTGCCAAAGAGAGAAACGCAGGCAAAACATGAGAAGGAAAATTTAACATTATACATGCCACCCAAAGGGTGTTCGGATAATCATTGAAATTTACACGAAGATGCCCTTTCATCCTTCTGTAGGCTTCGACCTTAGGGCTTCTGACTCAGCCCTCAGATCTAGTCCTTCTAAGCGGAACCAGCTGTGATTACTCCAAATAACTCTGCCTTGGGATAGTCTGCTTTCACCAGCTCTGTTTAAAAATTTATTGCAAAAAATAATATGTATTTGTTGTAGAAGATTTAAAAATTGTGCGTTTAAAACAGGAAAAATGGGAAGGTAAACCATTCTTAATACAACCACCCAGAATTAACAACTATTATGTGTGTGTATATATACATACATATATATATGTATATATGATATTTTTTTCCAAATTTACATTGCCCTTTTTAAAAATAGTGTTCAAAATTAATCAAATTCTTTTTCAGGCCCACCTGTTCTTACAAGCAAAGAAAGCGTCTGATTAATGCTAATTTGATGATTTGCTCTCCCCTTTTCCCCTCCCTCCCTCCCTTCCTTCCATTCTTTTTCCCTTTTCCTTCCCTTCCCTCTCCTTTCCTTTCACTTTTCCTTTTTAAAGATTCATTCCTGGTTGAAGGTATCCACACTGGGAAAAAACCCTCCTAAAATCTATTCCTTTCATCTTTCTATGTTCAGGAAAAAGAATTTTCAGGTTTCTATAAAAGGACTCAATTTTGCCATGATGAATTTATTAAATGGCTTTTTATTAAAACTAAAATGATATTTCCCTTTGCAAATGCTGAAGGATCATTTTCTTGTCTTTCTTTTCTCAGTAATCCACATTTCTCTCTTTCTCAAAGGCACATCTTTATTCTGTGCCACAACACAAAATAGGGGATTAAGAGAAAGGCATTTAAAGATGAAAACTAAGCTGCAATCCAATTTTTCAGAGCAGGTGAGAATTAACAGTGCACAAAGGACTTGGCAATTAGCACACCCTGGTGCTTTGCCTGAGAAACTCAGACACAAAACAATCTGTCAGGTTATCCAGCAAGGAAGATCACTTCCCGATTCATTCAAAAGGAAGCAAAATGAAGACTCAAACTATTCGCATAGGACTCTGCAGTAACTGCTTAAGAAAAAAAGCAGGACGTGGGCTTGTCTACTAAGAAGAGGGTCTGTGTAAAGCATCTAAGGAATCTGGTTTAGTAGTAAAGAGCCTGGCATTTGTGAAAATACTCGATAGGACCTCAGAAGATTTTCTTTTTCTCTTAATAATATTATTCTCTACATTCCTTCTTGACAATTAGATGGTTTCATAATACTGAGTTGAAAATATTTTTGAAACCTAATAAAAGAATTATACAACCATAAATTCTCATCACATATTACTTTCACCTACCAGTTAGATAAAAGATTTATAATTTTAAAACCAGTTTCACATAAGCCATGTTTTTTACTACTATGCTGTCAGTTATTTTAGTTTTTAATTCCTAAATTTACACATTTCTTTTATTTAAAAAACCCACACACTCAGTATGTTTCATAAGGAAGTTTTAGAAACCTATTACTTACCATTAAATGTGTTAGTTAATTCATATATGTGAAGAGAAAAGAATCTTGGCGATGTTGTAAACTGATCCTGGGGAGCTGGCCGTTCACCTGTGCAAGGTGAGTGGAAGGCTTTGGAGAGCCATAGAGCACAGCACTTATTCCAGGTCAGTAAGTGGCATTTTCAGCTGCGAGAAAAAGCTAATTTGTGTCATTTGTTCCTCATAATTAAATGGATGCTTCAAATCAGGCAGAATCCCACAGAAGGAAGTGCTCATCCTTACTTTTATGGTAGACATTAAGAAAAAATGTTCTTATATATCCCACTGTGGGCTGGGCAATCTGTTAATTTTTGCCATTCACATTTGTTTGTGCTGGCTCTGTCATTCCCTCTGTGTGTTTTCACACTCAGGTTATTCTAACCCATCACTGAAGCAAAGAGTAAGGGCCAATGTTTCCAAAATCTTCCCCCAGTTAGCTCTGTTCCACTTGGTTTCCCTGGTCTCTGGTTTCTCTCTAGCCTCACACACTTGAGAATGACCCTGCTAGGTTTCCCTGTCTTCTCTTCTTTATTTGTTTGCCAATTCTATGGGCGCAGAGACCATTCAGGTCCAATCTTTGGTGCCATTTTATACACCTCAGATCTGGTTTACTAAAAACTAGTTGACAGTCTAATTAATCAGGTTATCATGTTCTACTTGGTAAAGTGTCTGTGCTTTTGAGAAAATTACAACAAATCCTAGTATCAAAAAAGCCATAGATGCTTATTGTGGTTAGATCATCCAATAGATATAGAAGTGTGAAAGTATGGCTTTCTGAAGACACGTATCTGAGAGTGGACTCTATGTATTATTCAAAACTTAGCTCTTTTAAGTTACTTAATTATTAACAGATATAATATAATTTATAATTATATAAAATTATTTATATTTATAAAATATCAATGAATAAACTAAACAAAAATGAACAAATCTATATGAAGAAAACTTTAACGTCTTGTGAGAGAGAGAAGACAGATAGAAATAATAATAATATTATTGATTAGAGAAGCTCAATATCACAGAGATATTAATTCTACCTGAGTTAACTTATAAATTCAATCCCATCCTTATATAAATAGCATCAGGACTTCTGGGGGGAAGTAGCAAATTACCAATATTGCTTGAAAGAAAATAAATGAGGAAAATAAGTAGGTAAATTCTATACAATAAAAATAATGAGGTAGATTAGTCCTCATTTATTAGGAATTAAAAAATATTCTAGAGCTTTCATAATTAAATTACCATAATAATGTAAATTAAGGTAAAGATCTGTCCAAATATATTTATAAATAAATGCAGAAATTTAAGACTTTTTAAAGACAGCAACTCAAACCAGTGGGAAAGAATCTGGTTTATTTAATAAATGGTTTGAGATAGTAAAATATTTTCTGAGAAAAAAGGTTTGATCCATAGATTACTTATTTGTATAAATTCTGAATTGATTGAATATAAATGTATTTTTAAAAAGCATTAAAGTGCTAGGAAAAAAAAAAAACCATTGAGGAGAGGGAAAAATATTGCTACTCACCATAACAGATTTTGTTAATACTTAAGAGTTCCTTAAGTTTGGTTAAAATATGGGCAAATGACACAAACAGAGAATTCACAGAGAAAGAAATACAAACCGATTTTAGACATATGAAAATAAGTTGAAACTAACTAATAAGAGAAATGCATACTCAAGATCCTATCTGCCATCATTTTTAATATAATCAATTTGCCATGTGCTCAGATGACAGGGCTGTAGACACACAGGCACACTATAACACTCCCATGAGAGCACAGATTGTATGGCCTCTGTGGACTGAAGGTTGGCAATATCTTACAAAGTTCCAAAAATCATTTCAAGCAATTTATCAGACTAACATGCTGCCAAAGTGTGAAAAGGCATACCTATATCTTTATTCATTAAGGCATTCTTTGAAATGGCAAAAGATTGGAAATAACTTAAATGCCCATCAATAGCGGACTGGTTAAACCAGTGATGGCATAATCTATACAACTGAATACTATGAAGGTGTATAAACACTGAGGACGTTCTCTGGTTACTCATGTGACAAGGTGTCTACAATTGTGGTGAAAAAAAAGTACATTTTTTTGTACACAGTGTGTACAATTTGGTAACATTTGTGTAAAATGTATGCATGGCAGATACATTTGAAAAGGGGGAAATACATATATTTGCTTGTACATACATAAAATATTTCTATTAGGATATAAGAAATGGAGGACTTTGGTTTCCTTTGAAACTACAGAAAAGTTTGGGCACTTTTAACTGCTTATTATTTTCCTGTCTTTTAAATATTGATTCATGAGAATGTAATACCTGGTCACAAGTAAATACCTTTTAAGGAATCACACTTTGATATGTGCTGCCTCATTTGTTGTTACAAAATCTAATGTTGACTTTGTTTTGTTGGTTTTTTTTTTTTTTCCGGTACGGGGTACTCTCACCATTGTGGCCTCTCCCGTTGCGGAGCACAGGCTCCGGACGCGCAGGCTCAGCGGCCACGGCTCACGGGCCCAGCCGCTCCACGGCACGTGGGATCCTCCCGGACCGGGGCACGAACCCGCGTCCCCTGCATCGGCAGGCAGACTCCCAACCACTGCGTCACCAGGGAAGTCCCCTAATGTTGACTTTGTAAAGTATGTAGTTTAGGGTCTAAACTGACATGTACGATGGGGTCCGGCATGAGCGTCTTACAGAGACAGCTCATATCCTGCCCTACAGAACAGTGACCTGGCTGCAGGCGCATTTATTCCTAAGCTAGGCTTGCTTCCTACGGCTGGATTCTCCTGTCTTGTACATTCTAACCACCACCTCTTCAGTAGTCATCACGGAAAAGGATGAAATATAGTTGTTCATTATGTCAAGGAAATAACCAATTAGCCGTTAGACAATTCAATAAGCTTTGTATAAATCTTGTGAACAGATGATATCTTAAATAAGTTTGAGGAATTAATGTTTAATTCGTTTCTTGTAGAGCCATGCAGATCTCCCTACCCTCAGTGTACAGGTCACCGAGCTGTTGATGGGTGTCCGGACAAGACAATATTTGAAAGCCTTTTACTTAACACTGGACATCAGAGTTCCAGTGACAGTGAACCTACGAAAGGAATTTCCTGGGGCCCATCCTGAGATGATCCTTTGGCTTCCAACCTCACCCCCTTTCAACCCTAGAGTTGAACGCACACCGCAAAACTCTTGAAGTCAAATCTTGTAATTGCTTCCAATTTGTCTGTTTTGCTTTTGGCAATTAACAAACTGAAATGTTATCATGGAGGAGTTCATCTCATTTGTAAGACCAGGTTTTCCCTCCACTAAAATATGCAGGCACTCTGTTCTTTATTACCAGCAGGAGATAAATGGCTGGTTTTCGTTGCTGAAGAATATATAATGGTTAAAAAGTCACTTTTTCCCTCCAGCTCGACATAAATCACAGAACTAGTCAATATTTAATAATGCTTGCCTTGGTCTGGAGTCCCTTGATCACCCCTGTCATGTGTAATAGCTCCCTCTCCGATATCTTTGACATAAAAGCCCAGCTTTACTGCAATACTAACATGTAGAGGGTCATTACGGATCGACATTTACCTTAATCTGTGACTGCCAACCATGAACCGATAAATTCCAGCAGATTCCACTGGGAGAAATCAGTAAACTTCTCAGTGGAAAGAACTGAAGGAAAATTCTGCCGAGAACAGAATACATTTTCTACAAGGGCTGCTCTGCAAATGGGTTCTGACTTTTGAAAGTTCTCTTGCTGCGCAGCTTTGCAACATTTAATACCGTTTTGATGGTTTGAGAGACGGGATGACAACCGAAGATGACATGACTTAGAAGGCAAGCAGAAATTTTCTCTGCAAAAACAATGCAAGATTAAACACAAGGGGGAATATGGCTCTTACATTATTCACCCAGCTGCCTTGGCAGAAATAGCTGGGCTGTCACGGGTCTGGCCTAAATGTTGCTGCTTTTTTTTCAAATCGATCATCACTCCTTCACCTCATAATCTTACAAGTGCTTCACCGCAGAATACATCAAAGCCCTGATTGCATAAAAGAGGGACACACCGATCTTTGATGGGATCAACTCAGACACTGACACGCACTCAACTCGCTGTACCAACACAGAACGCAAATAAGAATGCCCTCCTCAAATTCAGCAAAGTCTGTTTTCCTCTTTCCTCACCTGCTTTCCACTTTGAGGATGTTATTAAGTCCTACAAATAGCTGTAGATGATGCAGAACCAGAAAGGTGGGGCGCGGGGAGGGATCAAGTGGGAATTTGGGATTGACATATACGCACTACTATATTTAAACAGATAATCAACAAGGACCTACTGTACAGCACAGAGAACTCTGCTCAATACTCTGTAATAACCTAAATGGGAAAAGAATTTGAAAAAGAATAGACACATGGATATGTATAAATGAATCACTTTGCTGTACACCTGAAACTAACACAACATTGTTACTCAACTAAACCACAGTATAAAATAAAAATTTTTAGAAAAGAAACATTTTAAAGTTTTAAAGTCTGAGGAAAATCATTTTCCTGTTAATACTATATGTGACCCTATCAACGTTATTGCATATTTGCTACTAACGGAACAAGAAATGTTGGAAACACCTCCTTTAAAAATAGGCCACTCGTGGAAATGATAAAAGTAAACACTGGATAAAACAAAAATTAGCTTTCCAGTGAAATACAAAGCTGCGTTTTTTTCTATGGTGAGGGTTGTTTCACGTGAGCATCATACCTAACCAGCCCTAACTTAACTTATTGAATCAGATCGTTTCTGATAATACTTTCAAGGAAGCCTATACAGTGTAACCCATGTCCAGTGAATTGACTGGAACACACACCAGCATTCCTAATTTACTTTAGAAATGTTAAAATGATCACACAAAAAGAGTTTGCTGAAGACGGACTGCAAAATTAAAACTCAACTCTTTGCAGGAATAATCGTTTAGGTTTTCACCATTTACTAAGCAAGGGGAAAAGAATATAGAATCTATACTAGGCCAATCTTTCTCGAAGTTGAGTGACCTTCAGGGCCACCTAAAGGATTTGTTAAAACATGGAGTGCTGCCTCCCACCTCCCCGGAGCTGAGTAGATCAGGCGTGGGTGTGGAGAGTTTGCCCTTCCTGCAACTCATCAGATGAAGCTTTTACAGCTGTGCTGGGGACCCCAAAATAAGCATGGCTGAATTGGTTTGTCAATATAGGTTATTTTTAGGAAAGAAAAAGAAATTAAAATCTGTGGCTAAAAGAAAAAATTCAAAAGAAAATACATTGTTTTCTAATGTTATGAAAGTTTAAAAATGACAAACAAGTTACCTTGGTCAGCATAGAAAGCGCCAGTAAAAAGGACTGAGTACGTTAATTGTCCATTAGGGTGAAAAGGTGCTTCCCATCTCACATGGGCCTTTTGGGATCCTTCTGTTTTGACAGACACATTTACTGTTCCTTCAGGAGGAGCTTCTAGAGTTCGATTTTCCACCTGTGAGTGTAAAAAGATTTATTTTTGTTTGCAAATAAAATAAGTACATGCTTCACTTTGAGCATACTTCTTCAAAGAATCTCTTTGCTGTGAAGTAAACTATTTTGACAGTCGCATCTTGTACGAATACCTCATTTTGTCAGCAGGATCAAAGCATACCTCGTGTTTTCTTCCTCCTGCTGTTAAAGCTTAGAATCTGAGCTCCTGACCAAGGCAGTTTGTGATTTCCAGAATATGTGGATCAGCTCCCACTGCGATTGTGCCTATGGCGGTGCATATCCATGGGCTACTTCTAGGATGGTTTAAAAACAATTTTTATATGATTGCAAAACAGAAGAACTGAGTAAGGTCTGTGTTCATAAGCTCCTGACTGCAGTGATAGACTGCTGGGCTTTGTCTAAGGCCACACCTAGCATCTTGACTCATACACACAGACACACACACACACACACACACACACACACAGAGTTCTCTGAGCTGTGTTGCTACCAGGTATGTGCAAACGGCACCATGCCAGACATCAAGAGATAAATGTACCTGAGGGACTCTATCCCTAAAGTATAATCACAAAAAGTTGAAATTTCATTAATATAGTAGTAATGAGTGTATGCAGAAAAGAACAAAAAATGACTTATTTGAAGAGAAGGAATCTGAAATAAATATAAGCCTTCACTACACAGGGGCCAGAAAGATTTTAATAGCTAAATAAGTAAAATAAGAGAACAGAAGAAGGTGAAGTTGGAAAGAAAGCAGAAAGGGGTTCAGGATATTTTAGCATCTTTTAATAACTGGCTTAAATTTGTTAACTAATCACCACAAACGCATAAGCATCCCTCATAAATGTTTGGCCTTTTCAGATTTACTGAATATGTTGATAATGTTGACCTTATTCTTAAAATACAGGCTCACGCCTCACAGGAAGGTGACCGACCAAACATGAAATCCTTAGTCAGGCAAATATTCTCAATTATGTAGCCTTCATTTGTTAGGACGAATACACTTTCCCAATTATAAAAATAAATGTGGAAAAGACAATGTGTTAATTTTTAATAAGTATGAGGTCATGACATGTTTTATTTTCATCTGAGAAAGGCTATGGGGTTCTTTAGATCTATAACTCCTAGTCATTTTTTTAGTCTAATAGCTATGTACAAAAAAGGATAAAGAAACTTGACTAGAAAAATATCAATTCATCATTTTAATATTTCATAACCAATACAATTGGTTTATATCTATGTATGTAGTTCAAATTATTGTATAGAAAATTATTTTAAAGGGTTCCAAATAAAAGGAGACTCAAGAAGCTGAAGAATTAAGGGAAAATCCAGATAATTATATTATTATTCTCAAATATCTGGTCAATTTGAAATAAATAGCATTTTAAAATTTCCTTATGCATATGGATAAATGCTTCAGGGCTTTTACAGTATATTAAATTTGGCAGTTGTACTATTTTTCTCTGACTTGTTTTGGTTTTTTTAAATTACCATTTTCTTTATCAACCTTGCCTTAAAAAATGCTAAGGAAAAGGCATTCTAGAAGGTTGACTTGGCTTTCACCTGGGAAACTCCCTTGACACAGAAAAAAAAAATATTTGAGAAGAAATATGCAATGAAAACAAACATTTTAATAAAATTGTTATCCTTAATACAACTCTTACCACGTACCACAAAACTTTGTATAAATATTTGATTTACATTTTCACAGCAGCCCCTTGTAAAGTAGGCATCATTTTCCTTTTGTAATAGTTGAGAAATCTAAGGTTTCATAGAATAAAGCATGTTTTCCAAGGAGGCATGGGGGAAAAATAGCAGGTGTAGGATAGATATTCCACATGGGATTTTCTTGACCATAACATTTATTGCCATTAAGATTTAGATGTCTCAAATAACAAAATTTATTCGTTTCTTTATTTAAAAAATGGCTGTGAAAATATGAGCATGTGTACATGTGTGTCTGGGTGTGTTTATCTGTATAAGCATGCCATCACCAAGAAACCAAGGTAGCTTTTTAACCACATCATGCAGCGGTGGCCTATAGTTTCACACTTCATCCTTAAAAGGGTCCTTGGAGAATTGAATCTAATGAATGTTCCAAGGCCAGATACAGTCATAAAGTTCCCCGTCTTAGACTCTACCAGTGTTACCTAACAGTGGATAAGAGAAAAACAAACAAAAGCAAAGTGATTTTCCTATGGACAAATTTATTGCATATTATTAAAGAAACACAAAATGTGAAGGGTTTCTAATTGCAATTCAACAATATAATTGAAAAAAAGGAAAGCATTTAAATAGTTCTTCTGGTGCTGAATTTTCTGCTCATTTTTTTCATTATTTCAAACATTTATGAAACCTCAATTACTGGATTTAATTTGACAATGCACATTAGCATCTTAAAAAATTAAGATCAAAGGCACTGTAAATTGTTTTTTACGTTGGAATTTCTTTAAAATCCAAATACATTGTGTAAATGGACAAGAACTGAACAAAACACACAGAAATCTTTTTTTTCTTTTCAGATAGTACAGAGCAATTTCTTCTGAATCATGAATAACAGGGAATAAACTTGGCTAGGCTAAGGGCACAAAAAATATTGTACTAATGCTAATTAAGGTGTTAAGAATATGGAATTTATGCAAGTATTTTTATTTTAAAAATATTCTATTTTATCAAATTTGTCCTTTTTTTTTTGTTTTGGTTTATTATATGAGCAACCTAGAAAATTTTGAGGGTGAACCAGACCACATTCAAGACTATAGAGCATATTTGTCATAGGAAACACTGAACGGTATTTCCCTATGTGCATGAAAAACAATGATATTAAATACGTAAGTGGTGAAACAAACAGGCTTCTCTTTCTAAAAACCAAGAGTTATCATTAAGGAATGTTGTTAGGTGAAGAAAAAAAAAATTGACTCTGAAAAATTAATTCTTTGATTTCTTCCAGCAAAAGATTTAAAAATAGAGATCATAAAGTTTTTTGTTTCAATGAAATATTTGCTATAACACTGGGCTTCAGATAAAGAATACCTTTAAGTGATATATATACACGCAATTTGGCTGGATTTTGTTGAACATATTATGATTTAATGATAATTCTGGCTTTTAAGATTGATTCCTAGATTCCTTAAATCAAGGACACATTCAAAAGAATCATCATCAACAAAAAGAGTTGAATCTGTAATATCTTTCATGATTGTGATAGACATCCAGAGCTATCTAGAACACTCAAATATGTAATCTCTTAAGGGCATAACATGTACTGTAATTGGTAAAAAAAATATTTTAGAAATCAATTGAAGACCATGGGTTTTAACTTCTTGGCAACATAGAGTTGACTTGTTCTAAATAAAGACATTGTTATTCAATCCCAGTAATCAGAGATGGATCATTGACTTGGGAAAAGTGTTTGTATACTGAGCACAGGATAAAGAAAAAGACGAAAGGGAGAAAATAACTCTGTGCTTTAAGTCAGAACTGAGTCTAGGATGTGTGAGGCCGTGGGAGAGTAGGGTTTTACAATCCAATTCGGTTTCCTCCTTCCCATCAGGCATTGTGGAATTTGATTCCTTCAGGTCAACATCGCCTATTATCTGTACAAGACGTAGATTGATAACCATGTCCCCCTTGTTTAAAGTTACCAGAACATCAGGAGACAGAGTGGGACCCAGTTTAGTAGCCAGGACCACCATATGCACTTTATATTTTTGAAAAAGTCTCAGTTTCAAGCTCATGGGATGTGTTCTTTTGTTTCTTTTTCTTTTCTGAATGGAGAAGAAAGGCTGGCCTATTGCCATTCCTGCTTTTAAGAGTAAGTAACCATCAGAGGGGTCCAGGCTATAAAATACTTAATGGCAATAAAGACTACAGCTCAGCTCCACTGATAGATGATGTTAGCAGCTTGGAAAGCAACCAATCTCTGAAGCGAAACGGGAGGTGTGAGCAAAAATAAGGAAGCAAAAAATTAAATGGTAGAGCTGTTTTTCAAGGTAATATTTATAGAATACACTCTTCAATGAAGACAAAACGCATTAAAAGGATAGGCCATTAGGAAAGACTGCCAAAAAATATCTAAAATGAATGAGCATTTCCCTTAAAAGAAGCTTAATCTAATCAATCAAGAAATATGCACAAGAGTCAAATGTTATGTTTTGAAACTAAAGAATGTCATGCTGGTCTATGACAATTATGTACAATCAATTGGGTTTTGAAAATTATACCAGTAATAAAAAGCACACTTTTGTCTATCTTTCAACTACAAATGAAATATAGGTAGATATAGATTACTGAAATGTGGATATCAAAAGCTGATATTAATGTAATTTTAAATACTGTTCTTATTAATATATCGAACTCATGAAATTAAAATATATTATTCTAATGGATGAGGCAAACAATCTTTTAATTGATGAATATACTTGTTGGGAAGCAGTGTTGACATATTGTGGCAGTTATGCGTTTTTAATTATTTTCACTTTTTAATCATAAACTTACTCAAGTGGTCGAGTTCATTACTTGGAAGAAAAACATCCACTGTAACTCTGTCACTAAATTGGGCAAAATCGCATGTATGCCTGCTCAGCTGGTCAACTTACCGTTTGAAATTTCAGTAAAATGTACCTTCTGTCCTTCACTAGACCTATGTGCCGTCTTGAAATTTATGTTGAATATAAAATCCTACTAACCCTTAATTGAAATTTTATAAAACGAAACTCTCCCATCCAACTTGAAAGGCTAGCTGTGCAGAGTTGCCTGTTCATTGTCATCTGACATTTAATACATTTCCGGAATGTGAATTCATACACTCACCAGTGGGCCCAGAGCACAACCTTTGGCCGTGCAGGCTTGGACTCTGAAGGAATGTAAGCTCCAAGGAGCAAATCCAGAAGCATGACAGCTGAGTTCTGAGGAATTGTGAATTAATATACCATCTAGATATAGTCCGTAACTTGTGATAACACCTGGGAAGATAATAACTGCCTTTTAGTATGATTGTTAGACAACAGCAAAGAATGTCTTAAAAGAAGCCAGCACTTCTTGATATGATTTCTAATTTCGTGGAATCACAGTCTCTCCCTTAGTCTAAACCCTGCCTCTTTCCAAAGGATAAAACCGGCTTTAAACTCTTGAATATCAAAATGTTAAGCTAATTAGTACAGAGACACAAATAGAACCCAAGAGTCCCGGTATAGGAATCTTTCTATTGCATCACGTTATCTGCTGTCATTGGTGTTCCATATAAAAAATGAATAAATTAAGTACATTTATAATTTGTATTGCTTTCTAAAATGATATCCTAATAGATGTGCTTTAGAAGTCCAATGACCTTGTTGGGTAATGCATTGTGTGTGACTCAGGATGTGTCAGGCATTGTTCCAAGAGCATCCTCCTTTTTAACTCTCTCCTCACAGCATTACTATAATAAAGGCAGTATTATGATCACCATTTCATAGATGAGGAAAATCAGGCACAGATAGCTTAGGTCACTTGCTCAAGGTCACAAAGCTCGCAGGTTTCGGAGTAAGGATTTGAATCTAGGCGGTCTGGCTCCAGAGCCCATGCTCTCAATTACAACACTGAATTACCTAAACAGAAAGCCTTGGCAATTTGCACAGATTGCATTTATGAGACACTCATGAATGGGTTAGAGAAACTATGATTTGCTAGATTTAATGATCAACTTAAATTTATTTCAGAACTTATGTGCATTTTCATGAAATCAACTAACAGAGATTTGAGAGACTGAATGGCTAATATAATCATTTATATGGCTAATATAATCATTTGATTTATTGCATCCAAACATGCATTAAAAGGAAGTTAGGGATCTCTGTTCACTGGAAATACAGCATCCCCACACTCATTAAACATTATACTGGGGGAAACAGAACTTTGCTTGCATGCTAAATTAGAAACTCTTTCAAACTAAAATTAATTTCACAGTGCCCTCCTGGGTGTGTCCTTGAGGACTTAACTGTTCATCTGTCAGATAGCCTTCCCTGAGGACAGATGTTGGGTGCCTCTCCACTAGCGCACAGCACATCTTCATCATAGTATTTACTTTCCCACTTCTCACATTATTAGTGACATTATTCCTTATTTAATTGCCTGACATTGCCAATGGGCTACAGGATCCCCAAGGCAATCTCGACTCTTCCTCACCTGTGTATTTCTAGAGCTTAGCACTATGACTAAAACACAGTAGGTACTTAAAAAATATTGACTGAATGAATACATTAAAGTATATGCAGCATAGGAATAAAATACCAGCATCCAATACAGAGTGAAAATTCAAGACAACAGGAAAAAGATACCTAGATACCTGAAATGTGAAAAGAAACTTGCTAGAAGGTTGATATTATAGAATAGCTCAAAATCAGGATTTAGAGAAGGAGTGAGTTTTGAAACAAAGACTCTAGCAAAATCAAAGGTCATCAAGAGAGTCCCTGAGAGATGGCTTCCAGGATGCCTGACTCTCAGCCTTATGCACAGCAGATCTGGTCTTGCGAATGTCCTGAAAGTAGATCAAACCTTCATCCGTCACCATATTAGGGACAGCTTCCCTCTGGGAATCATTATACCAGGAGACTTTTTGCAAGCGTCCCTCTCTCCTGGGAAGGAGTTGCTCACTTCTAGAACCTGTTCACAGTGGTCTGGCAGCTCCATCGTCTGTGAACTTATGGAATGCTGTGGTTGTTGTCAGAATATCTCTCACAATGCCGCTTTTGATTAAGAAATCAGTTTATAGCAAAAGAAGGAGGAAGTGAACTAACTATAACTATGGAAGTTATCCATCTTACAATATACCTCATCAACCCACAGTCTGGGAGATTGCCGAAATGGCCTCTGGAAGCCTACCTCACAGCCCAAGCTGAGAGATAACACCCTGTGGATCTGGGGTTCCTATAGGATGCTACGTCTGCTTTGAACAAGGAACCTGTATTGGATGCTGGTTTTTCTATAGTGAGAAAATGTTGGACTCAAGGGAAGGTAGTCAGCGTATTACCTCTCACTATTATACTTCATATGCTACAGAAACTATTCGTGCTTTCTCTACTCACAGAGAGGAATACTTATATCATGCGGCATCACCAAGGTACCAGTAAATTAGAAACTGAGAATATTATTGATACCCGGCAATTTGGGATCCTCGTGCAATTAGATCAACAGGCAAAGAAAAAATTACTATGTGGAAGGAGGAATTAGCTTCCTTTCGCATGCTGACATTCCAGACTTTCCCAAGGACATCCCTTTGTCTGACCAGGTCCGAACATGTAACTTTTAAAAGTCTAAAGTCACTTAAGCCACAACCACTAAGGACACAGAGCTTTTAGTAGTACACATTTGGTTGCATCGCTAGGTCAAGAATCCCAAACAGATGGGCAACTGGCTGAGAGCAAGGGGAAGAAGTTTTGAATATCAACTATGGCCTTAACTAGTTATAGAAACAAGAATTGTAGACGTTATTTTTTATTTCGTGCTTATTACATAGAGATTTGTATATAATAACTAATTTTCCCTCCTCCTTTTCCCTATTGATTTATATTTTAAAAGTTTGTGGGTTTTAGTTTATAGTTTAGTTTTTAAGTTGTAGAATATCCATGTGGGTTGTATCTAAACTGAAAGGGGAATTAATACCACCCAGATATGACTATAGTGACAGAGGGTAAGAGCATCTTCATCTGTCCAAAGCAGAGTAGTATCATTTGGGGTGGAAGCATGCAGTGATTATCAACAGTAGTGGCAAGTAATAGAAGGTAAAAGAGTGGGCATGGCGGCTGAATAGCTCAGCTGCTTATTCATCTAAGTCATCTGATCACAGCTCTACATCCATCCTTCTAGTCTGCTCTGTGCACTGAGCTCAACAGCCAGCACATTACATTTGTAGCTCTCTTGCTGGTTGAATTTCTAGTAAGTTTCACCAAGAGGAGGCATTGCTAGAAGGGCAGAAGCAGGAAGAAAGAAAACATCCAGCTTCCAGCTCCAAGAGCAGAGGCCTTTGCTGACTGTCACTACACAGCCAAGCAGGGGCCACACCATGCAGTCCGGACATCACAAGCTCCTCTTCCGCATTTGCAGCTTCTTCAGTAGTGGAATCTCGGTGGCTCTTGATGGTTCAAGCATCCAGTTCAAATCAGCAGATCCAGCAGCGGGCCCACAGCTCAGCTCCTGCCCAGGGAACTAAGCACCTTGCTGGCAATCACGCTTTTTGTTCTCCTGGTATCTACCTCCTTCTCCCTTTTTTTTTTTTTTTCTTCCAGTCCTTCCAATGCTCTTGTAACCAATTCCTTGTACAATATTAAATATAGTCTGTCTTGAATACCTAATGTATTTTCTACTTGACCAATTAGATCTTGATCAATACATCCTTTAGGATGAAAGCTTTTTAAAATTTAAATGAGCTTATACTTTAAAAAGCTAGTGCTTTGACCCATTTTCCTTTCTGAAGATAACTCTGTACCATGTCTCTTTCCGAAAGCAGGTCCACTTCCCTTATTTCCCAAATTTTTGAGAAAGTGTCTTCATTTTACTCTCAGGTACCCCTCTGGCTCCACAAAAAAAGTACAGCTGCCAGCATCTGTTCTTCTTTATTCTAATGTCACCATCTATGGTAACTCAAAGAATACTTATAGAGAGTATTTGCTTTAATGCCATTTAATACTTGACACACAAAAGCACAAGTGAATTAAAGCTAAGAAATGAGAGGTACATAGTGAGAAACCAATTAGCACATGGAAAATTTAAGAGAAGAAAAATAGATAAAATCACACTAATAATATAATAATGAAGACAAGAAATTACTATATGCCAGGCACTTTGCTAAGCAATCATTGTATGTGATGGGCACACAATGTGCAAATCACTTATGTTATTGCACTTATGTGCAAATCACATGTTGCAGAAGCTCTTAAAGAAATTTTAAGACTCCTGAAACTCTATCTTCTTGATCTGCTTTTCAACATTGAAACAGAAAGTACCCAAATCAATATTTCCCTTTTCTTACGTAATTGGGGAACAGAGAACTTCTTTTCTGCTGGGATTATGTGCATAATATCTCATTTATCTGACATAATGGGAAATGAGATATTTTATAGGAGTTAATTTTCGTTATAACTCAATCTCATCCCTGAAGCACAAACTTAAAAATCTTAACCATTTTTGGAGGAAATCTTTCCAGCAAGCACTACACACTTTCCTATAGTTTCACACAGACAATAATGAATATAACTGAATCATTCTGTGATGATTCAAACAGACGTCAGAGACTGTATTCGCTAATTCAATGATACCCTCCAGGACTGGGCTGAGGAGATAGAGGATACTTACCCAGCTCTTCCCCTTAACTTCACTCAGTGGCTACACTTCCTCAAGTCTAGTGTCTCCTTTTTGAGTTCTCCATTCTCTCTCAGTGACAGGCTCTCAAAAGTAACTTCTTTGTTTTGTCTACTGGACTCTAACAAGTCAGCCCCTAGCAAGCTCTGCTGAGAAACTATAACCATGACATTTAGAACTTTGAATAAAGAAATAATAGACAGTTACTGAGAGAAGAGCTCAGAGTAAGATGAGCACATGGCAAATGAGCTGAGAATGAAATTAAGTGACATTTGTGACAGTTAATTCAACTGCTCACTTTTTTACAATTCATGATGCATAAGGAGTAGATGAGACTGAAGTCCAGACTCAGGGCAGGTGAGATCTCACACTCTTACACACAAACAGTTACCCAGCTTTCTTAGGTGACCAATATTCAACAGTATTTGTAGGATGCTAAAAGATTTATAGGGCTAAAAGATCAATTGTAGAACCAGTGTGCACTGGATACATACAGTTCGCCTTTTAAGTCATTTTGGACACTCTTCTCTACTTCATCCACCACACCAACTCCATCCTCAGTCCTGTAGACCTTACATCCCAAATTGATCTTTCCCCATCTCTATATCCATGGCCATCTAGTCCATTCTGCCACCATTTCGTACCTAAGAATTATAGCCACCTAAGTGTTTTGATGCATTATTCATACTCCCACAAAATTTATTCTTGATAATATAGTCAGAGGGGCAGTTTTCAAAACACATATCTGATCACGTCACATGCAATCAGTGATCAATCTGGTCTTCTCCAGTACTAGCAAGATGAGTTTCCTGTCCCAGAACCAGGAAGCTGGGGCCACCATAAGCATGTTGTGAGGATGAAACAGACTAGCGGTGCTGACCTCTCTGGTTTTCTGCCTTTTGGTCCAGGTCTTACCAGCCAATCACCAGATCTAAAGTCAGAGCAAAGTGGGATACTACTGTGGTTTAGAGCTGGAATCCATCTGTGCCCCCCTCCCCCAAAAGAGCCTAAGACAAGGCCTTTCCTCTGATCTGATTTGGGCAAGGCCATTAACTATAAAATCTTGAATTAAGGACACAGAGTCAAATTTCCTGGTAAACTTGTGGACAATAAGAGATACCATTTGAAAAGAACACTCCATTTCTTGTCAAGACAGGCAAGCAAAGTTCATAGTTTGCTTTTATTAGCAAATGTTTTGATATAAATAATATTAGTATGATATGAAACATTGTATAATTCAGTTCTCAAAACATACATTAAGTAATAAGTCTAAAATATCTCTTAACACAACAATTTTTATTGACCTCAGATTCCCAAAGTGAGGTACAAAAACTAGTGAATATAATCTAGTGGCCATTTTAAACATAGCCTAAGAAGACACTTTCTTTCTTTGACTAGAGCACAGGACGTGTACGGATAGCTTTGGGAAAAGGAAAATGCTAAGTTCTTAAAATGCCATGTAAGTATTTTTGAAATTACAAAACAATTATTAAAAAATGTACTGAACACTTACTTTGAGTCGGACAATAGGCGGCAGGCTTAATATGAATTATTTCTGTTAACTTTGACACCACCAAGAAGTTAGAACTGTTATTTGCCTTGTTGTGGAGATGAGGGAATGCGGTCTTAGAGAGGCTAAGCTACTTCCCAAAGTCATACAAGGATAAATTCAGCGGTGGGATCTGGCAATCTCAACCCACTGCTGCCACTACTCCTGTTATCCATTTCCAGCCTAATTTTCTCTCCTAAAATATGCAGGAATTCCACTCAAATTAAGAACTGATGAACATGCTCTAGCCCTCAAAGCAATGAGGATGAGCCTGATGAAAAAAATAACATATATTTATTGAAAGTCAACTACCTGAAAGGTACTATGCTTGGTGCTTTGGGGCACAGAAAGAATAAGAAATAGTATCTACCTTTATGGAAGTAAGAAAAGGGTTAAACACAGGTCTAACTAAATAACAATCCAAGAGTTAGATGAGTGATAAGCACCACAAAACCTTTATGCCCAACAAATGGTATAGACAGTAAGTACAGAAGCTTCTAGCAGGGAACAATCACTCTGGCTAAAGCGAGTACTAAAAGCTTTTCAGAGCAGCCATGTCTTCCCTTCAAGGAAGCTGCATCTTCCATAGGTTCTTCCGTAAATGGTATAAGGTGAAAAGACAATGACTCAAGAAGATGCCCCTGGTAGGGAAATGATATTCACCAATGTGTGGAAGGAAGCAAGTGCAAGGTATAGTGAAGATATCCTGAATAGACCAGTATTTTCTTGTTGTTGCTGTAATTGGTTAAAGTCTAATAGAAAATAAGGATTCAAAGGCAGTTAGGGCCTGAATGCTGCTCCAACAAGTTGGGATTTTATGATGCACAGGAGAATCACTGATGCTTTTATGTACTGACTAGGGGCATAATGAAAGTCTTATTTAGAAAAATTAACCTAGAATGACATATATAATACTGGCGTAGGGAAGAGCATGGAGGTAGGGAACAGTAGGACAGATGAAAATATCAAAAAGAAAAAATAATATTAATAATTTTTAAAGCCACATTTTCCTGAAGGTATCATAACTAGTTGTAACCCAGGCAGGGATGTGGAAATGCCACATTTCAGCAGTAGTACGTGGCATATTCTAAGAGAAATATCTTTAACACTTTTATATATAGCTGACCTTTGAACAACATGGGTTTGAACTGCATGTGTCCACTTATATGTGGATTTTTTTCAGTAAATACAAAACTACACATTCTGAGGTTGGTTGATTCCACAGATGCAGAACCGCAGGTAGGGAGGGCTGACTATGGGGCTCTGAGCACCTGCGGATTTTGGTACCTGCAGATGGTCCTGCCAATCCCTCATGGATGCTGAGGGAGGACTGCACGTGGATTTTCTATCACATCACCCTTATTGCTCAAGGGTCAACTGTACTTTCTCTTTTTTAATAAAACAAACATGAGCTTAGGACTGGGATGTGTTAGACTAAATACGGTATAACAACGTCACTAGTCGAAGAGAGAGGTATCTATCTTTATCAGAGATGGACTGTGAACTTCCCAATAAAAAAATCTCATAAAAATCTGCTACCGAAGAACTAGCTTGCCTCTATACTAATGGTTTAAAAGGGATTGATTTTCATTTGAGGATTAAAAAAGAAAGTTATGGGCCTGTTTTGTATCTTGGCTGTATCAGTGTCAAAATTTTCGTTGCACTAGTGTACTATAGCTTTGGGAGATGTTGGCCATTAGGGGAAACTGGACAAAGTACACATGGACTCTCTTTGCATTATTTCTTACAACTGCATGTAAATCTAGAATTATCTCCGAAAACAACATTTAACTAAAATAGAAAACAAAAACTGTTGTGTAGGGAAGCATGACAGAAGAGGCAAACACTTGAAAGGCAGGGGCAGTTGATGCTGAAAAAATAACTGTATTTATGTTTTAATCAGATACTTCAGTCCTCAGGAAATACCCATGAAAGCAGAAAGAGTTTCACTTTTCCTTTACAGATGAGAAAAACAGGTTTGAGAGAGGTTTGCTAACTTGGCCGTGATGGTTGGCACTGAAGCATTCAGACTCCACAGGGCACCAAAGAGGATGCTCGCCAGCTTCTGTGGATCTATTTTTTTCCATCTTTTAAAAATTATGTAATAAAACATAATATAGAAAAGTGTGTAAAATATGTTATATTTTTAAAACAAGTTTAAAAGCAAAACTCCTATAACCATCGCCAAGATTAAAAAATAGAATA
Source organism: Orcinus orca (assembly GCF_937001465.1). Taxonomy (NCBI): domain Eukaryota; kingdom Metazoa; phylum Chordata; class Mammalia; order Artiodactyla; family Delphinidae; genus Orcinus; species Orcinus orca. Next base: position 18,583,956 of record NC_064559.1, on the reverse strand, counting down.
TTGCCAGCACCCTGCAAATGTCTTATGAGTCCTTCATGATTCCAACCCTTCCCCCCGCCACAGACAACTAGATTGACTTTAAGAACCATTTTCTTGCTTTTCTACCTAAGAATGCATCCCTAAACAAAGCAATTAAGTTTTGTGTGTTTTCTACTTTGAATTAATAAAATCATATTTATGCAATTTTTGCATGATTTTTTATTCAACATAATACGCACCAGTTCTATCCATGTTGTTGAGGGTAGCCATACTTTGCTCATTTCCATGGCTGTATAGTATTTTTGTATGGCACAATTTATATATTTATTCTATTGTTGATATTTAGATGGTTTCCACATTTTGGCTGATATATCAATGTAGCTATAATCATTTTTGCACATGTGTCCTGAGTCTCATGTGTACAAGTTTCCTAGGGTATAGATACTGGAGTGGAGTTGTTGGGATATATTCAATTGTCTAGTAAGACAATGCTCAACTCCTTTTCAAAGTACATCAATTCCCGTTACCACCTATAGTGCCTGTGAGTCCTCATTGTTCCATATCCTCAAAAAGACCTTGTATAGTCACTGTTAAATTTTTGCCAGTATTTTTTTGCATAAAATGGTGCCTTGTTTTGGTATTATTTTATTTCCCAGCTTATTAAAGGGACTGAGTACATTTCCTTATGTCTATCAGCCATTTATTTATTTTTTTCTTTTGTGAAATGCTTTTCCAGATCTTTCCCCAGTTTATTATTGATTCCTAGGAATACTTTATATATTGTGGATACTGGTCTTCTGATAGTTACATGTGTTGTAAATATCATATCTCATTCTGTTACTTATCTTTTCAGGCACTTAGTTTATAGCACATTTTGATGAAAAAAAAAGTCCTTAATTTTAGTAAACCTTTTATCAATATGAAGTTACCTAATTATCTCTAATAATCCTGTTTGCCTGAACATCTCCTTCGTCTGATATTAAAGTAGTTATACCAGCTTTCTTTTCTTTTTTTATTCCTTACATTTTAGTTTGCTTTGGTTTGAGAAGGAAGGGGTTAACAGCTGATTCAGGGGCCTTTCCCCTAGCCTTGGGGACTCCTGAGGCTCTAACTCGGCTGAATCTTTCTTGCTACACTACCTCAAGATAAACCAGAATCCATCTGAGCACTGTGTACCGGACCAAGCACCTGACCTCACTGTCAATGTTGTTTATAAGTAAGGTTAGCTGGCATTGATGAGATGCAGTTGCACCAAAGAATGCACACTAGTCATGTACCTGGTACCCTCATGGTGGGACAGAGCTGTGGTTTCATTCAATGACTTTCGATTAAGCTTTTAGAAAAAATGAGGGCGAGCTGTATATACTGACATGAAAATATGCCTGCTCCATATTTATCAGGAGGAAAAAAACAGAGTTGCAGAATTTTACCTTATGGCCAATTATTTTTAAGTGTCTATTTTATGCCTGTACATGTAAATGATTATTCATCCAATCAGCACAGTAATTATTGAGTGCCTACTATGTTCTGGGCACTCTCTTAAATGTGGTGGAGAAAAAATAAGCCACAGACACAAAATCAGGGGGCAAAGTGGAAGACTTCCCAGCTGGTGGCTGCCCTTTGAAGAACTTTCTCTCACTGCATATGGCTGTTCTCTCGCGACTAGGCACCTTTAAAACTTGGCTAAGGAACTCACATTTTCTAAGCTTTTATTTCCTCTCCCATAAAATTGGGACACTATTCCTTGCCCTAGTGGCCTGAGTTAACGTGAATACCAAATAAGTGAGCATATATGAAAGTCCCCAAGGAATTAGATGCTATGCACATAAAAGGCATGAGCTTAGAGCTGTCCCTTTCTTCCAGGATAAGTTCAAGCCCGGTTTGTTATGGGAATGTCAGCTGAGACTGTCTCCTCCTACTCTGATCTATGTCACGAACTGCATGTTTCTTGTAAAAAAAATAGTCTGCACATCTCTCAAAAACATATTTGAGACAGGTCTGTATTCCTTACTTGTATGCTGTCATCACCTAGCAGGTTTATTTTTTCTATTTTTTATTTTATATTAGAGTATTGTTGATTAACAATGTTGTGTTAGTTTCCGGTATACAGCAAAGTGATTCAGTTATACACATAACGTGTATCTACTCTTTTTCAAATTCTTTTGCCATTTAGGTTATTACAGAGTACTGAGCAGAGTTCCCTGTGCTATACAGTAGGTCCTTGTTGGTTATCTATTTTAAATATAGCAGTTTGTACATGTCAATCCCCAAATCCCTAACTATCCCTCCCCCACCCTTCCCCTGGTAACCATAACTTCGTTTTCTAAGTCTGTGAGTCTGTTTCTGTTTTGTAAATAAGTTCATTTGTATCACTTTTTTAAGATTTCACATATAAGTGATATCATATGGTATTTGTCTTTCCCTGACTTACTTCACTTAGTGTGATAATCTCTAGGTCCATCCATGTTTCTACAAATGGCATTATTTCATTCTTTTTAATGACTGAGTAATATTCCATTGTATATATGTACCACATCTTCTTTATCCATTCATCCTACCACCTAGCAGTTTCTTATATGTGTTTGCTAAGTCTTTACATAAGATTCCTCCCCTACTCCAATCAAGCCCAGAGAGTACAGTGTGAAAACATAGCTACTTACTAAATACTATAAAATAATTTTTGAAAAAAATATACTGGACTTAGTGGCTTTGGTTTTTGGTAACCTACTAGCATAGTAATCTGATTCATCAGAAAATATTTATGGTGGACCTACTATGTGCCAGGCATTGTGTTACATGCTGGGAATACAGAAGTGATCAAAACAGCCTTGGTACCTGCCTTCAGAAAACTTTCAATCTAAGTGAGAAGACAGACTAAGTGCATTCATTATGTGTATGTAAAGTTGATTAAAGGAGAATCAGAGGGAATAGAAGAAAACATGGGGGGGGTGGGGGAGGGAAGGCAGATGCTAATCTAGTCCAGGTTCGTTAGGGAATAAGGCTTATTTGAGAAACAGATCTTTAAACTGACTTGCACTGGGAGTTACCTCATTAAGAGGAAAAATTTCGTACACCATTGTTTGGTTAGTTATAACAAAGATTTCATAATAAGAAATCGAAAGCTTTCAATGAGAGATCAGTAAGTTGATTACTATTTAAAAATGAAATATCACAGGAGTATTAGATAAACAATCTGCAACTAGAACTTTTGAGCACAGCCCCCTTTATTTGCTTTAAAAATGTCTAATGTGCCAAAACGAAGTGCAACAAAATAGAATTTATGTTTGTTTACTTATTTCCTTTTTCCAGTCTCAGAATGAAAGGAAGTATTTTACCTTTACTCTACATCCAGCCCCCCAAATTGTGTGTGTCAACTGTGGATTAAATGAGATTTAGACATGAGTCAGGGTCTCAGGAGGAACCTGATGGAAACTCAAATGAACAAATGAGGATAGTTTAGTGAAGGATCTATGTACAAGGATATGGGTAGAGTTAATGGAAAGCACCAAGTGATAATAACGCATCCCCGGTTAGAAATCGTCAGGACTCCTAGGAGCCAGTAAGCATCCTTAAATTTGCAGGGGAAAGGATGAACACTGATTCAGGAAGCTGGAGAAAGAGCTGCAGTGACAGGGAAGGACCACTGGATAGGAGCTGTAGCCGTTAGTGGAGGAAGGCAGCCCTGGAGCCCAGAGCCTGGCAGAAAGTTCTGAGACTCCCTTCTCCTCTGATTCTTTTTTTTTTTTTTTTTTTTTTTTGCGGTACGCGGGGCTCTCACCACTGCAGCCTCTCCCGCTGCAGAGCACAGTCTCCGGATGCGCAGGCCCAGCGGCCACGGCTCACGGGCCCAGCCTCTCCACGGCATGTGGGATCCTCCCGGACCGGGGCACGAACCTGTGTCCCCTGAATCGACAGGCGGATTCCCAACCACTGCGCCACCAGGGAAGCCCTCCTCTGACTCTTTCAACTCTTGCTGCTGCTGCCCAGGGACAAACCAAAAGGAAGCCAGAGAGAGAGGAAGCCCATTGATGCTGTGAGTAAAGGTCAGCCTTGTAGGATGCAGGGCTGAGTGGAGGAGAGTAGAGAGAGGATCTAAAGAGGCAAAAGAAAAATAGACAACATAAAGAATTACAGGGAATTATTATATTGCACCGTATTGTATTTTTTGTGCTTTTCTCTTGCTTATCCTCTTGTGCTAATAATCAGTTAAGATAGCCATAAAAAAATAAAACAATATTATGCTATGTGGTATGGGGGATCAGGTTATTTCATCCAGTTCTACAAATCAGTTCTTCAGTGGATAATCCACAAAATGGATCCTTAATTCCCACTGGCTCTCTATCATAAGCAGTTTGAAGTTTATCACCTTTCTCCTTCCATAATGGTAGAATTTTTAAGGTGTTTAATTTTCACAGGGAAGCTGAATCGTAATTGTCCATAAAGCACATCCACTGGGATATGTATCTTTGTGCCTCTTCATCAGGTTATGTCAAATTGTATTTCCTAAGGTGCCCAATAGATTGTCATATATAACCAAGGAAATTCAATACCAGTACAATACAGTGTACATTTAATACAAGGTATCTCTATGTACATTGAAGAATTCTGTTTACTGTAAGAATTAAACAACAATGCTTTGGTGTGTCATAAAAATAACACGCATAGTGAATACAGACGCTCCAAACATATCTGTTTGTTTTTTCCAGTCCAGTGTGGCAATGTGAATGTCAACCGAGGTTCCCCCCCAAGGTCTGGATGATGATTGAATGTGGCAGATATCTCCCTGTGTGAATACTTGATCCTTCAATTAAAAAGGAAAAGAGAGAACAGCTTTCACAACGTGGGAGAATGCCTTATTACTGTTATGATTGCCTAAAAACGGAATCAACGGAATCTAAAAAAGAACGTGCTTGGGAAATTCTACCTGACAAACGGATGGGAGGTGTTTCATAAAAGTTACACAAGGTTTGCTTCAAACTGTCAAGCCATTTTCCTAAGTGATTCACCGAATTCTATGATCTGTTTCTTCTAGGAAATCTGAGTATTTCCAGGAAAGAAAATAGATTCACATTTTGACTGTTTAAAAAGAGAGTTAGTTCAAAATAAAAAGTTAAAAAAAATAGTTATTCCTTTAAACCCAGAGAAAAATCAGGACAGAGATCTTAGAAGTGTTGAATCTTGGCACTGAGAATGAGACACTGAACCCGTAAAAGTATCTGAAAAAAATCTTTTTTTCACATGGCTACATGGAATCCTACATTACGAGCATTTCTGCACAAAGTAGAGGTGAGGATTACAGTGAATAAAATCATGCATTTTGAGTCATTCACACCTTGTTTTGTATTACGTTCCTACTTAACTAGCTGTCTTGCCTAGAGTAATTAAGTTGCTTAATACTTATAAATTTGAGTTTCCACATCTGAATGTTGGAATAACAGTCCCTATTTCCTGGGCTAGTTATGAGATTGAAAGCTCCTGGCACATAGTTATAAACTGTAGCTATTACTATTACTACTATTATTAGTATTAGCAGAAAATCAAATATTTCTTTCTCTGCATGGGTAGAGCACTTAATTAGTATTTACACATACACCTTCATGTACATACATTCTAAAAATTTCTCTATATCCTTTCTTAATGTGAAGGACAGCATATACAGAGTGTGTATAAATGTCTACAGTTAATTAGTGTGTTTACCACCCATTCCTGAAATAATATATGTGCTCAAAAAATTGAACTAAACTTTCTTTCAATAATGTTCTGTTGTCTTCATGGTACTATGTATAAGTCTGCAAAAATAATCAACTTCCTAAAATTTTCCTATTCTTACTGAAATTATTGTCACTTCCTTGGTACATATCCACGTATGAATTCTCACAACCCTGGATCAATACAAAAGGCTAAATTAGGAAAATGTTTCCATATGCTCCTCAAGTATTCTCTCCTTTCTCAAGGAGACCCTGGGACCCTTGTCTAACGGGTGCCCAGCTCTCATGCCCATCTTGACATTAGCAAATCCTGACGGCTATAACAAGATAGCCTTTCACACTGAGGCATGCAAAGCAGACCCAGCTTGGCATGCTGTCTCTCTTTAGAACGTCTACGAATTACCAGGCTGAGGAAATTGTCTGCCAAATGACTGAGTCTCTAAGTATGTACTTTGAGCCTTCAGTAAGCCAAGACGGAGATGCCTTTCCACTGCCTTTGAAATCATCCCACCTGTATTACATAACTATGACATGCTCTAAATGTGCATTTATGTGTACTGTATGATTGCATATGCTTATGCTTCTCACATCAACACAATTACCATTTGATTATTGTCCCTGGCATCAGTAAACACTAATCCACCCAACAGCTGTCTAATACTTATCTCCTCCATGACTGGCACCCTGCCAAATGCTGGGACTAGAACAGCAAACAATGCATATAGAATCCCTGCCCTCAGTGGGTCACAGTCTAACAGGGAAACTATTTTAGGTAAATTTACTTAGGTAAGGATAGTGGAGAATTACAAGAAATTCTAAGTATTAATAAAGGATAAGAATTTCATATTTTATAGTTTTAGTTAGTATTTTAAATATATATATATTCTAATTAGTTTAAAATGTTACTAAATATTATGCTAGACAAGGAGGAGTAAGTTTGGTGGAGTCGGATATCTATGCTGATTTTAGCAAAGTAGACCTCAAATGGGAGGAATAATCATATTTCCAGCTTCTAAGGCCAAAGCTTCTGAAGGGAGATAAAGCTCGTGAGAATTTGGAAGCTCTCAAAAGCGTAATTCTAATTATGCAATTGTAATCTACACAATACAGGTCACACATTTCTTAGACAGTAATCCTTTGTGCTGCTTCTCATTGCTGGCTAATGGTATGACAAAGGAAGAGCCAAGGTCCTACAGAATAAAGGGTTCTTATCCACCTTGGACCTAAAAAGTAGCTCTTTTCGGAGGTTTTAAAATCCTGCCTGAAATTGCAGCCTGCAAAGAACACCTTTGCCAGAGGGAATGTGGATGCGAAGGACTCTTGAGTAGAGAAACAAAGGTGGAGCGTCACACCACCATTTTTGCAGGTGTGTGAAGCAAGTCACCAGGATTAAGCAGGGCATATGTGAAGGAAGCAAAGCCTTAGTTGTTAATCAAGTGATAATGACCCAGTACTTGGCAGACTAAGGCAATGCATAGCAAGCAGCATTCTTTAGAATAGCAAAATCATGAAAACTTAAGTGTCCATCAATAAAAGATGGGTCACATAAGCTGTGGTTTCACTCAGTGGGAGTTTACACTGCCTTTCCAAAGAACGAAGTTGAGCTACACGTAACTGTCATGGAAAGATGTTACCACCATATTGTTAAGTGAGAAAAGGAAGTTGCACAAAAAGAGATGAACTCACTCTTTTTTAACAGACGTATATTTTATGCATATATCTTTTTGTGATTACTAATTTAAATTTTTGTTTGTTTTAACCTAACACAGTCCTTAACCTTGATTTTTTTCTGGTTTTAAAGTTTATTGCATTCTATTACATCCTCCCTACATCTCTTTTTTTTTTTTTTTCATTGTGGCGAAAAACACATAACATGAAACTTACCACCTTAACCATTTTAAATATACAGTATAGTAGTGTTAACTATAGGCACATTGTTGGGCAAGATCTCTAGAACTTTCTCACCTTGCAAAACTGAAACTTTATATCCACTGAACAGAAACTCTCCACTCCCCTTACTCCCAACCCCTAGCCCCTGGTAACCACATTCTGTCTCCCTGTGTTTGACTACTTTAGATACTGCGTATACATGGAATTATGTCATATCTGTCTTTTTGTGACTGGTTTATTTTACTCATATAATGTTCTCAAGGTTCATCCATGCTGTAACATGTGACAGTTTCCTTCTTTTTTTTTAAGGTGGAATAATATTCCATTGTATACATATACAACATTTAGTTTATCCATTCATTTATCCATGGACATTTGGGTTGCTTCCATCTCTTGCTTATTGTGAATAACTCTGCAATGAACATGGGTGCACAAATATCTCTTCAAGATCCTGTTTTCAGTTCTTCTGGATAAATACCCAGAAGTGGGATTGCTGGATCATATAGTAATTCTATTTTTAATGTTTTGAAGATTTTTCCATACTGTTTCCCATAACAGCTGCACCATTTTGCATTCCCACCAACGACGCACAGGGATTCTAGTTTCTCTACGTCCTCTCCAGCACTTGTTATTTTCTGTGTGTTTTTCTTTTTTTGACAGTGATAATCAACATATTTTTTAATTGAGCACCGATTATGTGTCAGGCACTAGAGCTGCTGGTACAGCATTGAACAAAAGATGCTAGAACAGGAGAAATTCTCTGAGCATGTGAAGCATGTCCTGAAGCAAAGAACAAGCTACCCAGCACAAGCTGTGGGGCAGGAGCAGGTTGGGGAACAAAGGAAAGAGAGGAATCGGAAACCAAGAGGCCAAGCTCCTAGCCCCTGGGCAAAGAGTATCCCCAGACTCCCTGCAACAAGAGAAGCCACCGCAATGAGAAGCCTGCGCATCGCAACGAAGAGCAGCCCCCGCTCGCCACAACTAGAGAAAGCTCACATGCAGCAACGAAGACCCAACACAGCCAAAAATAAATTTAAAAAAAAAATTAAAAAAAAAAAGATTATCCCAAGTTTAATGAGTAGGAGCTGATAGTTTAAATCCGAATCAGTTATAAAGCAGAGAGCCTGTTTCCTATACCATGCTGGCTACAGGTTACCAATTGCTTGATAGGCAACAAGTGGATATTTATATATGAACCTTTTATACCTTTCATATTTTGTCACATCTAGGTATGCATTTGGAAATACTTCTTATAGAAAGTGGGTTTACTGTTTCTCAACATTTTTTTCTCATGTTTTTAAGGTCCTAATGAAATAATCCTTTATGTATATAGCTGACTAAGAGTCAAGATTTTGGAGCCTAGAGTGTACAAAACCAGACAATCAGTACCCCTTACAGAATACGACAGTCTAAATGTGTAAATACCTCTGGACCTGCTACATCTTAATAAAGACCCAGAGGGAAGACATTCCCACATCCTCAGGTTGCTTCTTTTGATGGTAACCAAGTCAATGGGATATTATTCAGGTCTTTGGTTGGAGCACTAGAATCTACTCCTTTAATCAGTGCTCCCAAGATGGTTCTAATAATCAGATATGTTTGAGAAACACAATTTAAAATCATTTGAAAGGGTATCTGTAGTAATATAAGGCTGAAACCTATCTTATTTTCCAATTGTATTACTCTTCCTCAGCATATTCAGAAATTAGAAAGCAACCACAGTGCAGCTGTACTGTAATATGGGCCTAGTTCCATTAAATTCGAACTAGGCATACTCAAGAAGAGAAAATTAAAAATTCTTAAGTCAAATGCAAAATCCAAACTCCAAAAAAAAAAACCACCTAGTCCCAGACCCCACACAGCTGAACAAATATATTTCAGAAACAAATACATGTCAAACAAACATATCCCAGGATCTGGCCTGTAACTACTTCTATCCTCTCTGTTGGTATCATTAAAGAGTCAGGACTCTACAATATATACACTAATGATTGAATGAAATTTTCACAAGACACAACTAAATAAATTAAGTATTATTAGGTACCAGCAGAAACTACTCCACTGAGTTAGGCTCCATGAAGGAAAAGAGAAATAAATGATTTGTGGTCCTTATCATCTGGTGGGCATGTTTGACATGTACCCAAATAAATTTGGGCCAAGGATGAATGAAGTACGTGTCATGATGATGGCATAGGAAGAGGATATATGGTCAAGAGAAGAGAGGAAGCTTGACTTACACTCAAGAAAGAGTGAAATGATTTCATAAAATAAGAGGCTTAACATTTAGTCCTGAGGAATGAGTTAGATTTGGAGAGATGGTAGGGATCATTAACTCCAATTTTATAATCCAAGGAAACTGGGGTTCATGGCATTTAGTAAATTTTCCAGAGTAACACAGTTACTGCTCATCAGAGATAAGATTTGACTCTAGGCCTATTTGACTCCATACCCATGTTTTTCAACCCTGCACCAAGCCATAAGTATTTCAGGAGGCTACAAAGGAAAGTGTGTTACAAGGCTATGTCAGTGCAGATCGAGTCACAAGTTGGGGCTGATGTGAATGCCTGACTAAAGAATCTGGACTTTATTCTTTGGGTTTTTAGAGGGAAGTATGGGAGCTTTGAAAACAGATGAAGTGACAAGATAAACATCCAACGATCAGATCCTCCTCTAGGCAATGGAGGATAGAAACTGAACACTGGAATATCTGAGGAAAGTGGAGAAAGAAGTAATGAAGAGAAGAAAGTTTTTTTTTTTTTTAATGAAACTATTACTTTAAAAATGTCTAACCATTGCCCCACAGTAAAAATTCTGAAAACTCTGATGTGATTAAACACAAGACTTTAGAATAAATGAACGTGTTAACACCAATCTTCTAAATCTCCCAAATTCTTATGGTTCAATGAATATATTTTAAAGCTGCTTGTAAATATATAACACATAATACACAAAGATTCTTTGAAATGTCGAAAGTATTTCTTTCGTCCACCTAGGATTCTGGGGGCAGTTATAGTTACAACTACTGATTAGGATGAAGGGAAATGTCTACTAAACAAATCATGTAACAGCAGTTAAGAGCAATCCAACTGAAATAAATCATTCGCATTTTCGTTGCCACCTACAGACTAGGTTCCTTTGTGGAGCACAAAGTATGACAAGATTGTTGACTGTTTAAGTATCAAATAGCTATCCATTTATTTTTTACTAGGAAATTTGTAATAGTTCAGGGATAACTTCAATAGCAGAGATAATCACTCACTGTAATTACTAGATCACTCTCCCTTACCTCAAATATATCTCATGCATTTGCCAAAAGTTTAATTAAAATGAGATGACTGGAGTAATTAATATCATAGTAAACATAAGACAAACTAATAAAATTGTAATTCTTCTTCTTTCATTCTTTCTGGCTATGCTAAAAGAGGCCATTTCAGTTTTCAGTAATGAGTTTCCTAAAACAGTTTCTATGATATTAAAAGTCTTCTTGATATTTGTCTTAAAGAGGAACAAAATTTGACGTGATGTAAGCTTGACCAGTGCGGAAAAATGACACTATGTTATATGGAACTTAAAGATATTTCCAGTAAGTGAATAAAGCAATTTCTGTCCCAAGTTACTACAAATTCTTTATAAGATTTTATTTTAGCAAACTTTAACTGGCTAACCTAACTCTCTAAACTATTCAAAGACATATATATATGTGTATATATACACATATATATGTGATATATACACATATCACTTAGAAATATATACAATCCATTTCAAGTTAAACAAGAATAAATGAATATATATTTAATGTATGCATGCTGAACTATTTATAAATAACATATTAAAAATACAGAGTTCCAAATGGTCCCTTTTAAGATAAACTTATTAAAGCAAAAGCAGTTTGAAATACAGTATGTGTACGAACTTTCTATCTCCCTACTTCTCTAAGAAAGAATGAATAACAGTCAAAAACAAAAAGTCATTGAAAATATAATGTCACTCTCACAAGGCCATTCTTTGGGAATCCCGGTTTGTTCTCTTCACCTCTCCCAGAACATATTAAACCATAAGATGCAGTACATAAGAACTATCAAAAGGGAGCACTTTTGAGCCACCAAAATTGTATGTTAACCTAAAAACCACAATCTCCTAAACTACAGACAATGATACTATCTCAGGTATTTTATGTGCTAAAATGATCATTAAAAATTAAGCACCACATATAAGCTGCCATTTAGAATATTAATTTACCTTTGCTAATCATCTTTTTAACTTGAGGCTAAAAGAGTTCACTTACCATTTGGATATTCAGGCTCAGTCCAGGAGATGTTAAAGGAGTGAGGTGAATCCGGGTGCACTTTGGGGGCTGGCACGCCTTCGGGGGCCCTCTCCTCAGTCAGGGCCTGGCTGGCCTCACTCACTGTGCATCCACCCCCGGTGCAAGCCTGGACAGAGAGACAAAAAGAGCACATTTCACTTTGGGGCCCCAAAGTTTAGATGAGCATTGAAGAAAGAGAGTTCACCATAAAGAGTTCCAGGTCCTTTAAAATAATGCTCTCTTAACCTCCCACCCCCCAAATAAATTTGTTTCATTGCTGAGGTTTGACATTTAATTGGTTTGCTTTTTAGGACACGAGACATCCATCTCCAACAATCAAGCAATAACCCAGAATGAAAGAATATATGGATTATGAATACATCCTAAGTTAGAGCCTAGAGATGGGGCATATATTGACTGTGTGAATAGCCACGATGAAATTATCCTCACACAAAGGTTCTTCGAATGAATTAAACACACACACACACACACACACACACACACACAACTGTGTACACCATATGAGAAAAGTACTAGAGATTGAAGACTACTTCAGGACAAAACAAGTGATTTCTAGGAAAAAAAAAAAGAGCACAGAAAATATAATCGCTTTCTACTTACTGTAGCATGAGCAATACGTTTAAAGTAGAACACAATGTGAAATGGAATAAAACAATATTTCTCATAAATTGCCAACAAAGCAGTTGTTGAGTGAACGTTTACTGGCTTTCAGGGTCAAGTCATTTACTTACGTGCCGGGGGAACTGAGCTTCAATACGTGGCCAACAAACTTAAAATGCTCACAGAACCCCCAAATTCCCAAAGGAGGGAGGGTTCCAGAAATGGATTCATGGCTATTAAGGATATTCAGACACTTCTGTGTACATTTCCATCATAAACTGCCAACAATTCCAAATAAATGTTTCAGCATGTGAGGAAAATATCGTCCCTACCTAACATATGAGATAAGCACTTCTCCAGGAAATTGAGACATGCACACAGTTTTTTCCAGCCTATGTCTGCTAGTAAATATCAGCAATTCTGTCTTTATATAACGCAGCTATTTGAAAACGACGCTAAAGCTTTGCTCAGTACCTCTTTAAGTTACAACTGTAATTTACACAGTAAGATGTAAAGATCTTTCAAAAAGCACTACATTTTACCACGAGCATTAAGAAAATGAAGCGAAATCCTAGGACAATGTAAAAGGCAGGCAGTTATTCAGTTCATTTTCATGGAAGGTAGATATGACTAATAGTAAAACACCGAAAGCCCTCTCTATTTTTTCGGGCCTGTACCAAGCTTTCCAGTTTGATACTGAAGGAATGACCTTTTGATACTTAAAGCAGTTAGTATTCTTTCTCCTAAAGATAGAAGAAAGCTGACTGATTTTAAAGGTATTTTCTTATACTGAAGTATACGACTTGTAAAGTTGCTGCAAAAGAGCTTCAAATTCTTCCCTCTAAGTAACAATAAATGGTCCGTAGACTCGGAGATCAATTTTACCTCTTATTGTAAGAAGACAACAGTAACCCATGTCTTCAGGATAATTTCTCAGCGTAAGCAAGTTTCAGATGGGCTACACTGTGGCCTGGGCATGAAACTGCATTAAGATTGGGGACCTAATTAACCTCTGCGGGTTTCCTCTAATGCTCAGCTGTGGCATGTGCATATCTCTGTAAGAGATAAACCATACTCCTCCTGAGAACAGAATCTTGGCAAATAAGGAGAAATCAATTGAGCTCCTGATTCGAAGCCCTAGGACATGTTGCTATTAGCCCAAGAAATAACTACCTGAACGTTAAAACAGAAGAATTAAAAAAAAAAAAAATTTCCAACGTGCTAAAAGTCCACCAGAAAACGTGGCAGGAAAAGAGGCTGTGTGAGACAGCTGAATTATCGAAGGAAAATGCTCAAAGGAGCATACTTGCCAGTCCTTAGAGACAGATAAATCCATCCACTGGCATTTCATAGACTTTTTTTTCCTTAGGAGGGGAAAAATGTTGCAGTATGTTATGCTGAAACTCAAACCACACTGGGATGTAATTCTGATAGTCTCTTTGTCACTATTGTTTTTCTTATTTGTGGCCTAAGAATTCCCCCCGCCATCTCTCCCAGAGAAATACTGTATGTCCTATGTGACATTTCACTACGTATTTTTTAAAACAGAGCGTGAATTAAAATTTACTTCGTTTTGAGAATTTTATGGGATGGGGAATTCTGGAATAAATAAAGACATCCTCTGGTTTGGAAGGACTGTTTGTTGGGCTGTGTCATGGAAGACCCATAAACTAGCAACTTGATAAAAAGCCTTTTAAGGGTCCAAGGAGTTTATGAGAGAATTTTTCTTGTAAATGAACCCGAATTTACAAAGGCGTTGCTGAAACAACAGAATTACCTGCAAGATATTTTATTTTGTTCTTTTTTTTCCCACGTTCTTTTTGTATGCATTTAGAGGCGCTAGGTGAGTGGGGTGAGTATCTTAGTTCCTTCAATAAGGTAATAAATGTTCTTAAAGTTGCTTCTGGGTATAGCTTTTATCAATTACAAATATACTGTTTTAAACTGAGAAGTCATACTACCACCCTGAAGTGATGAGTAACCGGTCCAAATAGGAGATTCAATTTTGGTACAGTAAAATGCATAACTAATAAAAGCGTATCAATTATTTTTGAAATCATGACTATTAAGAACATCTAAAACTAGCATTCTCTTTTCTAAGAGGTTGTTTTCAGATAAGTAGCGTCTGATGATGTTAAGAACGCAGCATATTTTTAAAGTATGAAGAAAAAGAACAAGGCCATGTTATCTAGAAATGATCTTTAGAAAATTTAAAGCTCATCAGTTCCAAGAACCTTTCCAGGAAATATACTTAACATTCATCAAGAGGCAAATGTGAATATTTTTAATATGAATTTATCAAACGATCAAAGTAATATGAATATTATCAAACCATACATATCTCGATACCTGTCTTACAAGCTTCCTTATTTAATTGCTGGCTTATTATCTTAACCAGGAGCTACCACACTTCGCAATACCCTTTGTTGAGTGGAACAAAATATTATACAGTTTCTTGTAGGACAAAGAGCTTGTATTTTGAACCACACAGTCCCTAACTCTGACATTTTACAGCAAGTTATTTGATTCACATCGGAAGTCTCAGATTCTTTATGAAATAAATGTACTCAGTGTTCACTCATTCATTCATTCTTTCAAGAACTGTTTGCGAGCTTCCAGTTTCCGGACACCTTGTTTCACTCCGCCGATATATGCAGTCTCTACCCTTTAGGAGTTTCTAATGCAGGCAACAGGGGAAATTACACGAAACCACATGAAGTAACATACCTGCTCCAGTCTGGAGTAAATCATATGGAATGCCCATGTATTTTTCTCTAATGCCTACCTAAATGTTTTGTTATCTGTATGTTTTGTTCCTTAGCACTTAGCATGCTAAGAGGCAACTCCACGTGGCTGAGAACCTGATCTCCACCTATTAATCTCATGACCTTGAAAGCCAGTTATTATGTTGAAACTGTAAATATACACGAGTTCCTCAATTAACCAAGATGAACCTAAAACGTTCTGGTTCATTAAATTTATGGGTTAACAGAGTTAAAGTAAAAAACCTTTTAGTTGAATACTTCCTGAAGATGTATCAGTGTATTTTCTGCCCTAACAAATACAGTGAAATCAAAAATAATATGAGCAAATTTACTTCCCTAACAAGAGTTGGGACAAAGACTTCCACGTCTTTATGACATCTTGCACCAACATCATTCAGTGGCTGACAGGTCTCCTTTGACTTCACAAAATATTATTTGGGGTCACCTTTTTAGCATCATAGAATTTTAGGGCTCAAAGAGACATTAAAAATCATTTAATTCAAAGCCTTACTTTTAGGCTTGAAGAACCTAAGACTCAGTGCAATTAAGTGAATGTGTCTTAGGTCATTCAGTTAGTGGCAAAATCTGAATTAAAACTCAAGAGAGCAGACTCCCAATCTAGTGGTATTTATTTTTCAAGGTATTACAGATTCATAAAACATAGAAGATTCAGGTGGATTTTCATTGACTGCACAGAATATCCTAAAAATCGCCTTGGAAGTAGAAATTTGTCTCCTATCCTCTGCTTCCTTCTAATCAAAACCAAGAGCAACACAATTTCTGTTTAATTTTAGTTGCTTCTAAACCATAGGGACTTTTCTTATTTTGATATCACCACTGTTTTGAAAATAGTGTGGATTTCTGTATTAGCTTTTGAAAAGCAAGTTCATACATTTCTTATATCTTGGGTAATAAAGGTAAGTAATCCAATTGCTGATTCAGAAACCCATCTGCGTGCTGAACACCTAGGCACATGAAGCCAGCTCTGAACAGGATTTTTAACATTGTCTGATTGCCCTTGTTTGATGGTGTCAGGTCAGACAGCAACAGTTGAATGTAGTTTATTTTCTTGTGGTATAATATTTAGAGCATTCAAGAGCATGTTAAGTGAAATGAATGCATACACAGTGTCTACATAAATGTAAATTTATTCATAATCAAGAGCAGAATATTTTCTATGGCATTTATCAAAGCAAATATCCTTATATAGGTATTACTATAAAATGAAGAGTGTGTTTAAAACAAATAGGGACAATCTCATGTTTATATTCAGTTATTTTCAGATGTGCTATTAAACTTAAAAAAGATTATATTTCATCAAAAAACAAAAGGATCTACTGAGTATAAATTCCACAGTAATATCAAGGTCTTTTAAAAGACCTTTGTGTAAACGTGCTATTTTGCATTAAAAAATGCTATCGCCTGTCTAAACCGTGTTGATTCTAGGGTTTTATTAAGTGACTGTTCTTTTGAGACAGAAGTGTAATGTAAACCAGGATATAATAATAATCAAGAATATTTGGGGGTCATTTAAACCTTCATTTAAAAATATAAGACCTATATTTTCATACTGCACATTGCTTTTCAAATGAATACAAGCCCCATGGGGAAATAACTTCATTAATCCAAGCATTTTCTAAAAAGCCCTCAACAATTATGACATTCTACAAACAATAAAAAAGAAATAATTTCTGATAATCCCAAAGTAGATTTGGAAAAACCTACTGATTCAGATGGTTATTCTATTGTTTGGCTTAATATAAAATAAATATGTAGGTATCAGATCAGCAGAATTTTCACTTTGTATTTGAAGTGAGATTTCAGTGTAAATAGCAATACAAGAGAATTTTGTTTTGTTTTTTTTTAAGTGAGGCATGGAGAGAAGATGAGACAAAAGAAAGGGAAGCAGCAAGGGGAATGACGGGGACAGAGAAACTGATAAAAGTAAAGTGAACTTACTCCCAGCTTGATGAAGTATTTATTACCAGGGAAAAGGTACTGCAGCACATGATCCTGAAAAAGTTCTGTACTATTATAGAGGACATCCCAAACTGTAAAATCATGCGTGTGATTTGAAATATATAGTATATAGCGCTCTAGAATTCCGTTTACTTTTCTTGGTTGTTTCCACCTGGGAATGAAAAAATATAGCATTATTATCATCATACCTTCAAGTCCAATCTGAAATGTGCGGGATTTTTAAAGGACACATATGAACTTGGATTTATGCCACTGTAAAGAAACACACTGAGAGCTCAAAAGTGATTCACTTAAAAAACCCAAGTAGTCATTAAATGTCTATTCTGAATGGTATAAAAACATGACATAGTACCTGCTCTCTAGTTATTTATATTTTTAATTAGCTAATAATACAAAAATGTATGAGTGAGCACTTGATTTTGAGCTTAAGCCATAGAACAAGAATTGGGAAAAGTACTGAGAACTTCTGAGAAATGAGAGGGAGAGATAATTGCATAATTTTCAAGCCATAATTGTCTTGAGAAATGCAGCAATCTAACATAGAGGTAATACGCAACTATAGAAGAAAAGCTGAGATTGGAAAGGCTGAAGTACTCAGATAAGACTTCTTGAATGAGGCGACACACTGCCTGGATACGTACGACTGTATACTTGATAGATGGATGGGAATTGGTAGGCAGAAGGAAAAA
The DNA here is from genome assembly GCF_937001465.1 of Orcinus orca. Taxonomy (NCBI): domain Eukaryota; kingdom Metazoa; phylum Chordata; class Mammalia; order Artiodactyla; family Delphinidae; genus Orcinus; species Orcinus orca. The sequence continues at coordinate 18,566,015 of NC_064559.1, read as the reverse complement.
TACTCCAGATGAGCGTTACAAAGTGTCAGTGGGAATGAGTAGGACAAGTCATGGAACAGACAGAAATGGGTAAATTGAGAAATAATTATCATAGTGGGAAATCTTTTAAGGTAAATAAAGTGGGCTCAGCTTGGGATGCTGTGAAAGCCAACGGAAGAGTATAGACCTGGAACAATGGGATATAAATCACAGTGTTTTTCAGCTTAAATGAATATCATAATTTCTTCAGTTCAAACTCTTTTACCGATGAGAAAACAGAGACCAAGAGCGATGAAAGTAAACAAGTATTAGCTAGTGGGAAGAGAGGTCTATTGAGTTTTAATTCAGTACTGCAATATAGCTTGTACCTCACGTATTAGCAAATGGATCAGTAATATCAAAAATAATCTGAACGTGCCAATATGCGAAAGCTTCTTTCCGACCTCAAATGCTGGGGAACAAGATAGTCTTAGTTTGTAATCAAAAAGAAGAAATATGGGCTTCCCTGGTGGCGCAGTGGTTGAGAGTCCGCCTGCCGGTGCAGGGGACACGGGTTTGTGCCCCGGTCTGGGAGGATCCCACATGCAGCGGAGCGGCTGGGCCCGTGAGCCATGGCCGCTGAGCCTGCACTTCCGGAGCCTGTGCTCCGCAACGGGAGAGGCCACAGCAGTGAGAGGCCCGCGTACCGCAAAAAAAAAAAAAAAAAAGAAGAAGAAGAAATATAATTGTGCTCTCTAATTCCAAAACATTGCAAATAATGCCTCACATATAAAAAGCCCAAGGTAAGTAACTGGTCAGTTTTTCCCTTATTGAAGTTTGCACAGAATCTGCATACATGTGTAGCTCAGCCTGATTGCATAAAGACAAAATGGAAATTAAGTTGGCAAGTGATAATCAAAGGTTCCCAGAACCACTGAACTAATCACCTCTATGCATTTAATCACAATAAAATTAATTTTATGTCACAAACCCTTCCCTTGATTGAACTCACTGGGATTCTTGCATGAACCAGTGTGTGACAGTGACAACATTTCTACTTACTGTACGGATATAGTTCTAGAATCCAGGACGGTCAGAATTGGGGGATCCACATGGTCTGGTGGCAGCTGTGCCGTGTACAGTATGACCACGGAACTGTTTGTACATCCCACATATGTGCAAGCACTGAGTAGAAACTGGTGGGGCGTAAAGGCCATTAAATCTAGGGGGTGGAGGAAACAAGAATGTATTTACCATCATAATTTTGATTCAGGAGATCTCACTTATTCTCTACTTTCCTACTTCTTAGAACTGTTAAAGTTTAAAATAAGAATCAATAGACATACAAATCAATAGCAATAAAATATAGGCTGTTTTATCCTTTAAACATACTATGGTCAGTTGTAAATAGAGAAGTGTCAGTCAAACTTTTTCTTTTAACAAATTTGACTGTTTTCTTGATTGTCTGCGACCAGGTAAATCATTTTCTGAGTTTAGAGTTAGTTCAAGGGCTCTGTTCAAAAATAAATGAGACGTTTAAATTATTTTAAAGACATATTTGAAGACAACAGGTCTGGCTTTTGAAATGCAAATAGATAGCTTATAAGAGTGACTTTGCTCTTGTAATTCCTTTTGTTGAATTTTTTTCTTCTCCTGTCCACCTGACCAACTACGTATTATTTGACCTTCAAGTTGTCCAGGCTCAGTGCAAATGACAATTTCTTTCTTAAGATTTCCCAAACGCAGTGGGCCGTGACCCCTGGCACAAGGTGGAGCTACCATCCTCTCCTTTGTCTCCCAGGGTTTCCCACATGCTTTGGCATAGCGCTTACAACCCTGTGTCATAATGATTTGTTTCCATGACTATCTGATCCATCAGACTGGACACTGTAAAGGAAGCAATGGTGCTATATTCATTTCGCATCCTCAATACCTAGCACAATGTCTGGCGCATTGTAGGTTCGAATATATGTTTGAATAAATGAAGAAAGAATTAATGAATGAGATGATCAAGATATAGTTAAGCTAGGTATAGTTGATCAAGAGAGTGGGTTAGTACCCTAGCCAGCATAATCTCTCCCTCCCCTGAACTTCCCTGGTACTTTATACCTATCTGCCTCTCTAATGGATACCATATTCCCTTGTGTTAAAAGAAACTAATCTGTAATTTACTAATTTAATTCTAAAATACCCCAAACACTTCTTTTATAAAGGTACACAATAATTAGTTTGTTGAATGAAGCTAAGCAAAGTTCAGTCAACTTTACCAAGATTTAAACATCAGTCACATTTTTATACTACTAGAAATAATCATTATTTTCTGGAATACTTTTGAGATAAGGTAGTTACAATGTAAGCAACACATCTTCTTTAAAGATCATTAACCTTGAACCATTACAATTTCATGTTTAAAAGATGAATGAAATGCAGCCTAATTCAGGGAAATAGATACTGCATTGCACTGACAGCAAAAGTAAACTGGGAAGAGAACACTTTGATTTTCATGCAAAGTATAATCAATTGGTTAAACATGTAGGCATCAGAAGAAAGGCAAAAACATTTTTTACACTAAATATAGTTACTCTAGAACAAAAGGTGATTATCAAGAAGAGACTTGCAATGCTTTGATTAAGGCTTGTTTGCTTCACAACTTTATCCTACAAGTACTTGATGGTATCAAGTTAAGGGGGGGGCACCCTCAGGCAATGCGGTCAGAAGATAAGTTATAAGGACACTTTGAAGTTGGTGTTAAAACTTTGGGCTTGCCAGGGACTTCTGAGAGATGGCAGGAACAGCTACGCCCTGTGTGCATAAATTAGACAGAACTGGGGTACTTTCATTTGGAGAAACATTCTATGAAACTTATAAAGTTAAAAATCATGAGAACAGTGGCCTCAGATGCTACAAAGAGAGCAAACTATTATTTACTGTGGGATAACTTCAGGCACAAAACATGTCCTACTAGCAGGTCCAATCTTGGCCAAAACTATAATGTGTTAATATGCTAACATGTTATATCTGTCATTTCCCTGTTTTCGTCATCTTCTCCTTCTGATTCTCAGGAACTTGGTGACCGAAGCCTCTCGTCCCTCCCACTTGTCTGAATTCCTTGCATTCCTGAGAAAGGGAAGCTGGGGATTTGACTCAAAAGCCAGTTTCAGGAGCAAAACCAAGGAGGACACAGAGCCTAGGGGAAAGGGGGAATCCCAGACAGGTAAGTCAGTGCAACTAGGGAAAAGCTGTAGTATTTGAACATGAGACTACAACAATCTTCTCTGAAAGGACATGCCCCAGCAAGAAATTGTATTCCATGGGGCTGATTCCAAGTGACCTTGGAATATTTTACATGAGAATCTCTCCCAGCCATACCAGAGTGTCTTGGTCAGCTGCAAACCTGACTGGATGCTACAATGCTCTTTTGCCAGTGAACTCTTTGTGGTGGGCAGTTTTCTTGCTTTCTTGCATTCTAGCTTGTGGAGGCAGGGATCTGGCTACCTAATTTGCAGGTGGTGAAGAAGTCGTAGCGTTCAAAGGTGGCCTGAGCCTTACCCGTATGTGGGGCCGACTTGCGTATCTGGGAGTCCTTAGTTATCTTGAGCTGGTGGGGTCAGAAAGCATCATCCGAGTATCACCATATCAAGTATCTCCTTATCATAGAATGCCCCATTCTCTTTCACACTACAGCCTCCATGCTTTGAAGGTGACCTTAATCAAGGAACTCCTAAACTCCCGCAGAATATCTACTCCTAAACTCACCCAGAATGGGAGTATCTTCCTGTATTAGTTCCAGCATTACTGTCTGTGCCGGGATTCTACTCTGACAAAATAAGCTCCTCCATAGATTGGGAAGCATCCATGTATATGACAGTCAGGACTGGGGGAGACCAGGATGAGGAAGTGAGCATGCTTAGAAGGGCCATGTTGCTAGAGAGCGCCGGTATGACTGGTGACCCAGGATTGAAGTAGAAAATACCAAATCTTGTCAAGTCCTCCATTCATAGTTAGGGTTTACCCCAGACTACTTATGGGTGAGCAAGTTGTTGCATTTTCGGATATACAGAGTGAAGTAAGCCAGAAAGAGAAAAACAAATATCATATATTAATGCATATGTGTGGAATCTAGAAAAATGGTACAGATGAACCTACTTCCAGGGCAGGAATAGAGATGCAGACGTAGAGAACAGACATGTGGACGTGGGGGGGAAGGGGAGGGTGGAATGAACTGGAGATTAGGACTGACATATATACACCACCATGTGTAAAATAGATAGCTAGTGGGAACCACTATAAGGCACAGGAAGCTCAGCTCGGTTCTCTGTGACAACCTACATGGGTGGGATAGGGGATGGGTGGGATAGGGGTGGGGTGGGAGGGAGGTCCGAGAGGGAGGGGATATATATATACACATAGCTGATTCACTTCAATGTACAGCAGAAACCAACACAACATTGTAAAACCATTATACGCCAATAAAAAAAATGGCTTTAAATTGAATGTTGACCAGGGTTTAAGGCTGTTCCTGCTATAAAATATGAAAAGTGCCACAGAAAACAAAGAACAGAGAGAGAAGAATCAGGAGTGCTCAGTAATTTTAAAGGCGAGAGTCAGCGGTGTTAACTAATTTATTGTCATAATTATTTTGCAATACCTGTAAGTCAAGCCATTATGCTGTATACCTTAAACTCATGAAGTACTGTATATCAAGTATATGTCAATAAAACTGAAAGAAAAAGAAAGGCAAGAAACAGTGGAGGCCACAGCAGCAAGATGATATTTTTGGCAAAGACTTGGAAGGAGTGAGGGTAAAAGTTGTGGGGATTTTAAGCAAAGGACCATTCCAGGAGAGGAAACAAGGATAGCAAAGACTTGAAAGGAGGAACATCCCCAGAATGGTCATGGCAAGGAGGCCAGTGAGGCTGGAGCAGAGGCAGAAAGAAAAGATGACATCAGACAATTAATAAGGGACCTGATCACATGAGCCTTATAAGTCTTTGTATGGATTTTGGGTTTTAATCTGAGATAACCTTCTTAGGAAGCCATGAGAAGATTTTGAACAGAGCAGTCAGATATAGATTTCGTGACTATCACTCTGGGTGCTGGGTATAGATTACAGTGAGCAAAGAGCATATACATTCTTAGTGTACAAAAACGCAACTGCATTTTATATACTGATTTTGTATCATGCAACTTTATTGAATTCGTTTCTTTATTGAACTAGTTCTAATAGTTTTTTGGTGGCATCTTCAGGATTTTCTACATGTAGTAGCATGTCATCTGCAAACATAGACAATTCTACTTCTTGCTTTCTAAGATGCCTTTTATTTATTTTTCTTGCTTGATTTCTTTGGCTAAGACTTCCAGTACTATGTTGAATAAAAGTGGTGACAGTGTGCATCTTTGTCTTGTTCTGATCTTAGAGGAAATGCTTTCACTTTTCACCATGGAGTATGATGTTAGTCTTGAATTTGTCATATATAGCCTTTATTATGTTGAGGAATAGATCTTCTATACCCAATTTGTTGACAGTTTTTGTCTTGTTGAATTTTGCCAAATTTTTTTTGCATCTATTGAGATGATCATGTGATTTTTATTTTTTATTTTATTAATGTGGTGTATAACATTTATTGATTTGCATATATTTTGAACTGTCTTTGAATCCCAGGGATCAATCCCACGTGATCATGGTGTATGATTCTTTTAATGGGCTGTTGAATTTGGTTTTCTACTCTTTCGTTGAAAAATTTTGCATCTACACATCAGGAGTATTGGCCTATAATTTTCTTTTCCTGTAGTGTCCTTATTTGGCTTTGGTTATCAAGGTAATGCTGCTCTCGTAAAATGAGCTTGGGAGTGTTCCCATCTCTTCAATTTTTGGAAGAGTTTGAGAAGGACTGGTGTTAATTCTTCTCTAAATGTACAATTCACCAGGAAAATCATCTGGCCCTGAGCTTCTCTTTATTGCAAGGTTTTTGATTACTGTTTCAATCTTCTTACTAGTAATTGGTCTGTTCAAATCTTCTGTTTCTTCATGATTCAGTCTTGGTAAATTATATGTTTCTAAGTTATATGTTTCATCTATTTCTTCTAAGATGTCCAATTTGTTGGTGTATAATTGTTTATAGTAGTCTCTTATGATCCTTTACATTTCTTTGGTATTACTTGTAATATCTCCTCTTTCATTTCTGATATTTCTTCTTTTTTTATTAGTTAGTCTAGCTAAAAGTGTGTCAATTTTGTTTCTCTTTTCATAAAAGCAGCTCTAGGTTTTGTTGATCTTTTCTACTGCTTTTTAATCTCTTTTATTTTTATTTATTTATTTATGCTCTAATCTTTTATCTTTCGTTCCTTCTGCTAACTTTGGGCTTAGTTTGTCCTTGTTTTTCTAGTTGTTTAAGGTGTCAAGGGAGGTTGTTTATTTATGATAGTTCTTTTTTCTTAATGTAGGCATTTATCACTATAAACTTCCTTTTTAGAACTGCTTTTGCTGCATCCCATAAATTTGGTAGATGTATTTTCATTTTCATCAGTTTTGAGATTTTATTTGATTTCCCTTTTGATTTCTTCTTTGACTCACTGGTTGTTCAGGAGTGTATTGTTTAATTTCCACACACTTGTGAAGTTTTCAGTTTTTCTCCTGTTATTGATTTCTAGATTCATACCATTTTGGAGAGGAAGGACATTTGGTACGATTTCAGTCTTCTTACATCTTCTAAGGCTTGTTTTGTGACTTAACATATGCTCTATCCAGGAGAATGTGCACTCGATAAGAATGTATATTCTGCTGCTGTTGGGAGGAATGTTCTGGATATGTCTATTTGGCTTATTTGGTTTAAAGTGAAGTGCATGTCCAATATTTTTCTTTTGATTTTCTATCTAGCTGGTGTATCCATTGTTGAAAGTGGATTATTGCAGTCCTTTACTATTATTGTACTATTGTCTATTTCTCCCTTCAGATCTGTTAGTATTTGCTTAATATATTTATGTGCTCTTATGTTGGGTGCATATTTATTCATAATTGTTATATTCTGTTGATGGATTGACCCTTTGTCATTGTATAATGACCCTGTCTCTTGTTACTGTTTTTGACTTAAAATCCATGTCTGATATTGATATTATTTGTCTGGTATTGTCTGATATTCTCTGATAGCTATTCCTGCTGTCTTTAGATTTCCATTTGCACGGAATACCTTTTCCCATCCCTTCACTTTCACTCTATGTGTATTGATGTGTATCCTTAAAGTTGAAGTGAATCCCTTGTAGGCAGCATATAGTAGGATCTTGTTTTTTAATCCATTCAGCCACTCTATTCCATTTAGTTAATTATTGATAGGTAAAGACTTACTAATACTATCTTATTAACTGTTTTCTGGCTGTTTTATAGTTCCCTTATTCCTTTCTTCCCCTTTTGATGCCTTTCTTTGGGAGATAATGATTTCCTACAGTGGTATTCTTTGATTCTCTTCTCCTTAACTATTGTGTATCTACTTGTGTATTTTTGCTTTGTAGTTACCATGAGGCTTACATAAGACATCTCACGACAGTCTCTTTTAAGTTAATAACAAGTTAACTTCAATCACATACAAAAACTCTACCCTTTTATTACCCACCCATATTTTGTTTCTGATGTCTCAATTTACCTCTTTTTTTTTTTTTTTTTGCGGTATGCAGGCCCGTCACTGTTGTGGCCTCTCCTGTTGCGGGGCTCTGGACGCACAGGCTCAGCGGCCATGGCTCACGGGCCCAGCCGCTCCGTGGCATGTGGGATCTTCCCGGACCGGGGCATGAACCCGTGTCCCCTGCACCGGCAGGCAGACTCTCAACCACTGCGCCACCAGGGAAGCCCTACCTCTTTTTATATTGTGTATCCATTAAGAAATTATTGTAGCTATAGTTATTTTTTAAACTTTTGATATTTAAACCTTTATATTAGGGTTAAATGATTAATGCACCACCATATCATAGTATTAGGGTATTCTCAATTTGACTATATACTCACCTATACCAGTATGTTTTATATTTTCATATATTTTCATGTTACTAGTTAGCAGTTTTCCATTTCAACTTGAAGAACTCCTTTCATCATTTCTTATAAGGCAGGTCTAGTGATGATCAACTCCAGTTTTTGTTTGTTTGTGAAAGTTTTTGTGCCCTTCATTCCAGAAAGACAACTGTGCTGGCAAAAATATTCTTGGTCAGCATTTTATTTTTCTTTCAACACTTTGATTATATCATCCAACTCTCTCTTTACCTATAAGGTTACTGCTTAGAAATCCACTGATAGACCTATGGAAGTTCCTTTATTTGTGAGAAATTTTTCCTCTTTTTGCTTTTAAAATTCTTTGTCTTTGATTTTAGACAGTTTTATTTATAATGTCTCAGAGAAGATCATTTTGGATTGAATACTTGGGGTGACTTATTACCTTCATAAACTTCTATGTTCTAATCTCTCCCCAGATTTGGGAAGTTCTCAGCTATCATTTCTTTTAATAAGCTCTCTGCCCCTTTCTCCCTCTCTTCTCTTTCTAGGACTCCAGTGATGTGTAAATTGATTCTTTTAATGGTATCCCATAATTCATGTGAGCTTTCTTCACTCTCTTTCATTCCTGTTTTGCTCCTCTGACTAGATGATTTCAAATGACCTGTCTTCTAGTTCACGAATTCTTCTGCTTGGTTGAGTCTGCTCTTGAATCTCTCTACTGACTTTTTCAGTTGAGTCATTACATTCTTCAACTTTAGGAATTCTGTTCATTTGTTGTTGTTGTTTTAATGATTTCTATTTCTTTGCTGAGCTTCCTATTCTGTTTATCTAATTTCATTTAGTTTTCTATCTTTGTTTTCTTGTAGTTCATTCTATTTCCTTAAGAGGATTATCCTGAACTCTTTGTCAGACAGTTCATAGATCTCCATTTATTTAGGGTTAGTCATTAGAGTTTTATTAGTTTTCTTTGGTGGTGTCATGTTTCCTTGATTATTCATGATCCTTATGGATCACGGTGTCTGCTCATTGAAGGAAGTAGGCATCTCTTGATTACCTAGGACCAGCCTAATGCCTGGATCCACTGGGGCAGGCCTGGCACTTGAGTCTGTGGTGATGGCCCTGGGACCTGTATCTATGTGAGCTGACATGGATCCTGGTTCCAGGGGGCCAACCAGGTGCCATGAACTACTGGGTGGGCCCATAATCTGGGTCTGTAGCAGCTGATCCAATATTTGGATATTCCACGAGCCTGGTACTGTGAGAGCAGACCTGGAGCCTGATGGCATGAGGGCTGGCTTGGAGCTAGGGCAAGCCTGGACCTGGAACTACATGAATCAGCCTGTGACCTCGGGCCTCAGGAGCTGGCTCGTAGTTGTTGGGAGCTGGTTTTGCACATGGTCAGGCCAAGGGCCTGGGTATGTGTGCTGGAGCTGGACTTAAAACTGGGGCTGTAAAGGCTGGGCCTGGTAAACGGGATCTGCTTGGGACCACTGGAGCTGGCTAGCATATGGGTGGACCAGTGGCCTGGTTTCCTGTTGGGCTGCTGAGAGCCTGGAGCTAGGGAAGACATCTGGAACTGGAGGAGTCACCTGGGGCCACTGGAGCCTGGTGCAGGGTTGAGCTGGGGCCTTGCGTTTGCAGGGGCCTACTAGGAACCTGGTGTTGTAGAAATTGCCTAATGCTACAAAACCTGCTTGGGGCTACTGGAGCCAGAAGGTGCAGGGTAAATCAGGGGCCTGGATTCATGGGAGTACACATGGAGCTACCTGGGGCCTTAGGAGTCAGCCTGGTGCTGGGACAGACCAGATCTAGGATCTGTGGTGAAGTCAGATGCTCACTTTACTCTCCTTCTCCCATGGGGAGAGTGTCTCTCTCCATGCTGGGCTGCTTGGGCTTGGGGGAGGAGGGATGGGGATAATGTGAATCTATCTTTCTTGCCCTCCCCAATGCATCTTTCTTATTTCTGTGCTTCACCCATGTGCTATAACCCCTAACCGGGAATCCTTGGCTCTTATGAAGGTATTTCTGTGTGTGGATAGTTGTGATATTTCTTGCAGGGGGAAAGGCAAGAAAGCCCTGTGCCACCATTTTGCTAACATCACTTCAAGAGGATCTCTGGATATGTTTTAAAGGCAAAGGTATTAAGATTCCTCAGTGCATTGTAGGTAGAGGGCAAGAAAGAAGAGCCAAAGTTGACTCCAAGTCTTGTGGCTTGAGCAAAGACAAGGACAAAGTAACCATTTATTGGGTTGAAGATCAAATACAAAACAGGTTTTGAAGGGGAAGATTAAAAAGTCATGTTTTATGGAGGTGAAGGAATCAGGGTTACTGACTTCAGACTATACTACAAAGCCACAGTAATCAAAACAGTATGGTACTGGCATAAAAAGAGACACATAGCTCAATGGAACAGGACAGAAAGCCCAGAAACAAACCTACACACCTATGGTCAATTAATCTATGACAAAGGAGGCAAGAATATACAATGGAGAAAAGACAGTCTCTTCAATAAGTGGTGCTGGAAAAACTGGACAGCTACATGTAAAAGAATGAAATTAGAACATACTCTAACACCATATACAAAAATAAACTCAAAATGGACAAACTATCTAAATGTAAGACCAAATACTATAAAACACCTAAAGGAAAACATAGGCAGTACAGTCTTTGACAGAAATTGCAGCAATATCTTTTTGGAACTTTCTCCTAGAGTATAGAAAATAAAAACAAAAATAAACAAATGAGACCTAATTAAACGTAAATGCTTTTACACAGCAAAGGACACCATAAACAAAGTGAAAAGACAACCTACAGAATGGGAGAAAATATTTGCAAATGATGCAATTGACAAGGAAATAATTTCCAAAATATACAAACAGCTCATACAGCTCAGTATCAAACAAACAAACAACCCAATCAAAAAATGGGCAGAAGATCTAAATAGACATTTCTCCAAAGAAGACATACAGATGGCCAACAGGCACATGAAAAAAATGCTCAACGTTGCTAATTATTAGAGAAATGCAAATCGAAACTACAATGAGGTGTCATCTCACACCGGTCAGAATGGCCATTGTCAAAGAGTCTACAAATAATAAATGCTGGAGAGGGTGTGGAGAAAATGAACCCCTCCCACACTGTTGGTGGGAATATAAATTGGTGCAACCACTATGGAGAACAGTATGGAGGTTCCTGAAAAAACTAAAAATAGAACTACCATATGATCCTGCAATCCCACTCCTGGGCATACATCAGGAGAAAACTCTAATTCGAAAAGATACATGCACCCCAATGTTCATTGCAGCATTATTTTCAATAGCCAAGACATGGAAGCAACCTAAATCTCCATTGACAGATGAATGGATAAATAAGATGTGATATGTGTATGTATATGTGTGTGTGTGTGTATATATATACATTCATATATATATATATATATATACACACACACACACACACACACACACATATATATAGTGGAATATTACTCAGCCATAAAAAAGAATGAAATAATGCCATTTGCAGCAACATGGATAGACCTAGAGATTATCATACTAAGTGAAGTAAGACAGGCAAAGATAAATGTCATATGATATTGCTTATATGAGGAATATAAAAAAATGATACAAATGAACTTATTTACAAAACAGAAATAAACTTGCAGACACCAAGCTTATTGTTACCAAATGGGAAAGGTGGGGAGGGATAAATTAGGAGTTTGGGATTAACATATACACACTACTATAGATGTAACAGACAACCGACAAGGACCTACTGTATAGCACAAGGAACTATACTTAATATTTTATAATAACCTACAAGGGAAAAGAATCTGAATAAATAAATATATAGGTACATATATATATATATATATATATATATATATTTAACTGAATCACTGTGCTGTACACCTGAAACTTACACAACGCTGTAAATCAACTATACTTCAGTTTAAAATAATTCATGTTTTAGACATGGCAAGTTTGAGAAGTTGATTAGACAACCAAGTGAAGAGGTCAATTAGGCAATTTGAATACAAGTTTGGAATTTCAAGAAGTCATGGCTTGAGATGTAATTTGGGAAGTCATCATCTTATAGATGGCATTTAGAATGGATGAGAACACAAACAGAGTGAGTACAGACAGAAAAAGAAAAGGTATGAGGACCCAAATCCTAAGATATCAACCTTAAGCTGTTAGGGGAAAAAAGCAGAAATCAACCAAGGAGACAGAGAAAAAGCAATCAGTAAGCTATGAAGATATGATGTCCTAGAATTCAAGTGAAGCAAATGTTTTATGGGTGATAGGTCTAATAAGAGGAGGACTAAAATTTGACTACCGAGTTTAGCAATATGGCAGTCACTGGTATTTCTGCGACAGAAGTTTCAGTGAAGTTATGGGTGTCAAAGCCTGACTCCAGTGGCTTTGTGAGGGAATGAGAGAAGAATAATTAGACACAGTGAATATAAGCAACTTTTTCAAGAAGTTTTTTTGTAGAGGAAAGCAGAGAAGTGAAACAATAGATGGAAGGTGAGTAGAGCCCAGAGGGGATTTTTTAAAATAATTAAATGAGATAAAAATTATGTTTGCTGATGGGAATGACCCGACACAGAGTGCAGAATTGGTAACGGATGTAAGAGGAGAGGGTTGCTGGAGCTTTTTCCTTGACCATGTGAAAGACTGGAACCAAGTATGAAAGTGGAGAATTTGTACTTAGAAGGAGCAGGGACAGATAACTTATGGTAACAGGAGGGAAGGCAGATTATGTGGGTACAAATGCTGGTAGGTAGGAAGATGGTGGTGGGAGTGGGTGTGGATTTATCTTATAACTGCTTCCGTTTTCTCAGTGAAGAAGGAAGCAAGGTCATCAGTCCAGAGTGATCTTTTGATTCCCCAGAGTAACACCCTGCAGTGGCCACCTATTGCTCTTAGAATGAAACATACTTGTGGTCAATGAGATCCTACTTCATTTGACAAATGCCTACTTCTCATGCCTCCCATACACTGGACATTTCTGTCCCTTCCTGTTCCTCCAACACTGCAATCTTGCACCTCCAGGCCTTTGCAGGTGCTGTTTCTTGTAACTAAAGTCTGTTTTCTCCTTCTTTGTACTTGGCTGAATTTATCTCATCCTTCAGGTTCATCCTCCTCTGAGTGGTCTTTCTTGATAATCTAACAGCATGGCCACCACAATCCATCCCCAGGTACTCTCTGTCATATCACCTTATTGAGTTACCTATTATTATTACCAAGACATGTCAGAAATTGCCTTGTCATTGATTTCTTGACTTTATATCTCTCCCAGGGGAAGGTAAACTCTTTGAGTACAGAAAGATATTTTCTATCATGTTCACCAAGATGTCTTCAGGATTGATGAGAGCTAATTAGCACAGTTTTACTTGTTGAATAAATGAATTGGGCAAGACCGGAGGGAGACCTCTATCTATGTTCCTTACCCAGATTGCCAAATTTTCTCAGAAATAGAGTAATATTTAAAAGTTTCCAAGAATCTATTGAATACAATTTGTCAGACCAATGTAAATGTAAGATGGAGATGATTCACTATTAAAAGACAATAAAAGGCAAAGTTGTACTTGTCTGAATGCCAAAACATAATTCTCAAACATGAATACTTCATTAAAAAACCCAGAAGATAGAGATACACCAAATTATTAAAGAAGATGTGGTAATATATGCAATGGAATATTACTCAGCCATTAAAAAGAATGAAATAATGCCATTTGCAGCAACATGGATGGACCTAGAGATTATCATACTAAGTGAAGTAGGTCAGTCAAGGACAAATATCCTATGATATTGCTTATATGCTGAATCTAAAAAAAATGATACAAATGAACTTATTTACAAAACAGAAACAGACTCACAGACTTAGAGAATGAACTTATGGTTACCGGGGGAAGGGTGGAGGAGTAGTTTGGAACTGACATGTACACACTGCTGTATTTAAAATAGATAACCAACAGGGACCGACTGTATAGCACAGGGATCTCTGCTCAATACTCTGTAATAAACTAAATGGAAAAAGAATAGATACATGTATATGTATAACTGAATTACTTTGCTGTACACCTGAAACTAACACAACATTGTTAATCAACTATACTCCAATATAAAATAAAAATTAAAAAAAACTACAATCTATTATGGAGAAAAATTTTTTTAAATATATTAACAGTGGTTTTCTCGAAGTGAGGGCATGCAGATCAGTTAAGGTTTTTGGTTACATATATTTTTCAAATTCTGTGATATACATGTATATATTAGATGGAGAAAAGACAGCCATAGTTTACCAATATCAATTCATTATTTAAGAAGATGTATGCCCAAGACCTAGTTGACATATGCTCTATTACACTTCCTGTGTCATCATACTTCTCCTTTCCTCAATGACTTCAGCATTGGCTCAGTTTTCTTTTCAATCATAATCCCTTTTTTGGCAGCTCCAACATCCTCAAGGATGACTCATCTCTGGACCTGGCTGCACTTAACTTCCTCAAATGTAATGCCCTTCACTTCTGCTTCATTTATTCAACAGGCAGCATAGTTATACCCACTACTTGATCATCTTTGGAACTATCTCCAAGATTCTTAACCTAAAATACGCCCTCTCTGACCACAGATTGTTAAATTCCCGCCTCTTCCACTGGTCATATCCCTACAATCACTCCTTTGCCACCACATCATGTACAGCCTCTTAGTATCTTCTTATTTCCAGAGTATTCGAATATTTGCATTTTCCTTGCTATGACCTTTGATCACCCATTTGAAAGCCACTCTCTTGGGTCCCTAGAGGTTTCCACCTCCCCAGTCCTCTTCTGTATCTGCTTTCCCAATTCCTAGCTCTGGATAAATCTCATCATCTTATTTCTCTAACACTTCTCACGTCTCTGAGATGTGACTGAGAGGCCCTGCTGAAAGAAGCTACTATAATTCTAGGTTTTCCAATTTGAAATGGATCCTTGTCACTCCTCAGCAGTAGCTGTCTTGTTGCCTTGTTTCTCCCTTCATCGCATTGACCTTTTATTTTTCTCCTTTCATGGTTTGGCCAATTCTCTGGAGGAACCAGTGGGGTCTAAAATTGGAGCCCTCAGGGATAACTTCCTCCTCTGAGCCTCTGTCACGCTTGGTATCTGTACCACAGGAGCCAAGACCAATATGGTTGCCATCCTAACCTGTGTCTTTTTTTCTTCTGCTCTTCTCTACCCCTGACCCTCATTTAAATTTTCCTCAATCAAATTATACCTTCAGGGGCTTCCCTGGTGGCGCAGTGGTTGAGAGTCCGCCTGCCGATGCAGGGGACAAGGGTTCGTGCCCCGGTCCGGGAAGATCGCACATGCCGCAGAGCGGCTGGGCCCGTGAGCCATGGCCGCTGAGCCTGTGCGCCCAGAGCCTGTGCTCCGCAACGGGAGAGACCACAACAGTGAGAGGCCCGTGTATCGCAAAAAAAAAAAAAAAAAAAAAATTATACCTTCAGAATTTATCTACAAAATAGGAACTCCTTTATAAAACAGAATGTGTCTGCTCAGGAAGCAGAAAGAGAACCCTCCCGGACAGAGAGGAACAGAGAGGGTTCGAGGTTCAGATATAATGTTTGGGAGAAACAAGAAGTGCATAGAGCCTCCTCTTCTCCACCTCGGGTTCCCCATATTGATGGAATAAAGATAGAAGGAAGGAGAAATAAATGTGCAGGCTCTTGGGAAGAGGGGCTCTGATTCCTGTTTCCAAGATAGAGTTCCAGGGTGGAGAGAGACCCCAGCCAAAGTAAAGACCTTGGTGTCTGCAGGCAGGCGGTGCCAAGAAAACACTGCAGACTTCAACTTCCCAGGTGTGACACAGAAGCACTGAAGATATGTACTGGACCCGAGCGGGTAATATCAACAGTGATCCCTTTGCATAGAGGAGGAATGCACCATGTATGGTCACACTCTAAATGCCAAGAAACTATGGAAGACCCTGGAAGGTTTCACACCATAACGGGAGGGGAGGGGACCCCCTGCGAGTGACTGTGGTTCATTTGCTACTAACTGTATGGGAGTAAGTCAGATATTAAGTCGAGCTATAGAAATAAATATGTAGATATTCACAGAAATAGAGCTATATAGGTAGATGTCTTATCAACTGAGATTTATAAAGCTTCCACGCTCAACTGGTACTTCATTTATGCCTATGACGACCATACAGCTAAGATTTTCAAACCTAGGCAGAATTAACATGTTCTCCATTTTTCTAAGATATATTAACTCTCACACACAAAATAATTTGTTAGGTCATATATCTGCTTTGGGAAATATAGTACAAAGAGAGCCAGTCTGATTAAACAGCTTTTTTGACTTTCCAGTCATTTTTATGCTTGTCCCGTCTCCACCCCAAAGTAGATTATTCTCAATGTATTTCCATAAGAAGATGAAGTGTCACTAGTGTAATTTGTATGATGAGGGATGACAAAAATGAAGGAGCTAGAACCTACCATGATACATGGTAGAAGAAGCCGCCCAGGTGACCTGGTTGGGAAATCCTTGGTGAAATGGGAGGAGATGGTGAGGATGAGGGAAGAAAAAATTAGAGAAAGAAAAAAGGAGACAGCATCAGGTGGGGGAAAAGAGTAGCTGTGTGAAAAAGGAACAAATGGAATGGGGGACTTTTAAAAAAAGAATCAACTAAAAAAGTGAAAAAGTTCCAGGGGAAGCGGACTAAGGCATCCTTTGGGAGTGAAGCCATAGACAAAAACAGCAATTTAAAATTTAAAGCAAAGAGGAATATAATGATAATTCTCTCCTCCCTGCGTGACTGCAGCTGATTTGGTAACATGTCTGTAGAGACGTGAGTAGGTCCTTCAAGGGCAACGTAATGGATCAATGGATTCAAACAATTGCAGGTATGTACACAAATCTGAGTCAGTAAATGGAGGGTGGGGGAACCCTAAAAACATAAGGCCACTGTTTGTCAGAGCCCCTGAGCAACAACATCTTGTTTCCCATTTGCTTGACTGCCTCATTTGCATAAGATCAAACACAGGGAGTTGTGGACAGGGAAAAACAGATCACTCTACTATGCATTAGAAATGGATCCACAGGCGTTATCCTGAGACGTGTTACAAGGAAATGCATCCTGGTGCATGGAAACCTCGCCGATTACTGTCAAGCAAACTATAATTTACAAGACCGGCCATGAATTATATGCTGTTTTACCATTGATTTCATGCTGTTGTTCGGAGAATTTCATTGATCTCAATTTACACAATGAACCAATAAATAGGCAATGATTTTAACTCCTGGTGTAAAGTGAGGAATTTCCATCTTCTCATTGGTTTCTCCCATCAGAAAATTAAAAAGCAGTTTTTGCTTCTTTATCATCTGATGCGTGTTCTCTGGTTCTTTTGCTGAGAACTTCCTAGTATTATTTCACGGAGGAAAAATACAACTTTTCCCTGATTTTTCTCTCTTCTTTCTGTGCATCCTGCCCACAGATCATCACCTGGATGTTGAAAAATGTGGGAACCATCTAGGTAGTTACTGACCACCTCTCCTTCTGTCATTTGGTATTCCAACTTGAAAACCAGCGCTAGGGCATTGTTCAGTGAGAGCACATCTTAGGCAGCAAGACCTAAAAGGTGCTGTGTTTTCCACAGATGCCTGCAAAGCAGTGAGCTGTACCAGAGCGCACGTGGTATATCAGGGTGCCTGCATCTCTGCCAGTGTATAGACCCTGCTCCACTCCTGCTTCTTTTGATTCCAGAAAAATCAGATTCTGACCTTATAATTAATAAAAAGCAGAGGCTTTCTTTAGCCTGAACATCATTGCTCTTCTGCTCCTCATAGAAACCTTAACTTGAAACATGCTTCTCTTTGGCCGGGTGAGCAATTAACCACGATCAACATCCGGTGCTGTGCTTTCAAACTAATTCGCAGAGCTGGAATCATTTCGCCCTGGTAATGACTCAGACATAAGACCACACCCAAACTACATTATTAAGCTCTACACATTTTCTGTATGTGCTTCCAATATTTCCCACTTCATCAGAGAAATGCACATCCCTCCCTTTCATCAAAACCCTATTCAAAGATTATATTATTCATGGAACATCTCCTGATTCTCAGCAGGTGCTTTCTTTACACTCTATCTGCCCTTTTAACAAATCTCTGTTGTGAGCATCTTTATCTCAGTCATAGGTATTCACAGTGGCGGGGGTGTGGGGGGTGGGGGGTGGGATTACACTCTATTGGAGAACAAGGCTGCATCCCCTTATGACTCCTAATACTTTGGACATTCCTGATGGTTGAAGAGTGAAAACTTCATCGCAATAAGACAACTGGAAATGAACAGAGGAAGACCTGGGCTCTCCCACCACATGCCATCAGGATAGCAGCAGGTGGCATGTGGTGGAGGAGCCCAGCCTGCTGGGAGTTGTCAGGCACTAGTTTGTCTATGATAATGAGGGATGATGCATCCTCATTTTCCTCTTTCTCTCTAGCTGGTTAGAACAAAAGGCTTCCATGCAAAACTCCTTAGGTTGACAGATCTGAGTCTCTCTACTACTCAATTTGTAACAGATTACAGTATATGTAGCCCAACGTTCTTTTTCTTTTTCTTGTTTTTTTTTTTTTTTTGCGGTACACGGGCCTCTCACTGTGTGGCCTCTCCCGTTGCGGAGCACAGGCTCTGGACACACAGTCTCAGTGGCCATGGCTCACGGGCCCAGCTGCTCCGTGGCATGTGGGATCCTCCCGGACCGGGGCACGAACCCGCGTCCCCTGCATCGGCAGGCGGACTCTCAACCACTGCGCCACCAGGGAAGCCCCTTGGTTACTTTTATAAAAATATAACCTAGAGCAGAATCACCTCCCTGCTCCACACTAACATCCCACCCACTCCTCTACTTTGACTCTAGAGAGTGAGAGACAGAATTAGGAAGTCAGTATCTGGCTTTCAATTTTCATAAATGCTTTTAACTCACAAACCAAAGAGAGAGACTTGAGATAAGATTCCAGGAATATTATTTGAAAAAGGTTAGACATATAACATCTAAATATTTCTTGCAACACTGGGGAATTTCCCCCCAGATTTAGGTGGAAATTTGCTACTCTCATATTCTTTAGTAATGTGTGTGGATTAGTTTTTGGGAAGCAGAGATCATCTATTTGAGGTGAGGGCAATGAACAAGAGAAATATGAGTATTAGAACTAATGAGACTTATTTGTATATTCAGATTAATGAGATCTGTGAAATTTTGAGATAAATCTATCTATATCCATCTATTTATCAAAAAGGAGATAGCATTTAAGTTGGTTTTCAAGCAGTGGGGACAGAGGGAGAAGACATCCTGGATGGGAAGAGTTGGCAAAAGGGGTTGTTGTAGAATAATTCAGCACAAGCTTGGTGAGAAATGTTTAGCTTAGGTCAACAAAGTTCAGTTTAGCTCAGGTGCAGGACACACGAAAGAAGTAAAGGAAATAATGCTAGAAAGACAGGTTGGGGCCAGATTGGAAAGACCGTTGGATTCCAGGTTGGTAACTTTGCAGTGATGATGCAATGGACCCAAATATAATGGAACTGGGGGTTAGGAAATCTTTATCTAGTTCTTAGTTAAAGAACTAAGAACTGCCATTAGTCTGCATGAACTTGGGCAAAACACTTGCTCTCACTGGCTCTTGGTTTCTTCATCTGTAAAAAGAGAAGTTTGTGTTCAGTGCTCTCAGAGGTTAAACTCTCTACTGAATGTCTATTTTTCTAAGAAAACTGACGTTCAGAAAATTGTGATAAAAGTTTTTCCTTCTTGGATATTTGCTGTAATAGTTACAGAGGTTTGGAGATGATCACCTGTTTAATTCATCATAAAATGCTCTTGCAATTTCATTTGGAAAGAAATACTAAGCAAATTGTCCTGCATATAAGAAGAGAATGGGTAACATGAGCACAATGGATTCCCAGAACGTAAATTGTAATGTTAGGGTGCAAATACCTTATTAAAATTATGTTTCAACATCAACTTGTGAAAATACAATGCATCAAAAGCAACCACTGCATTTTTAGAAGCTGATGAAGTCTTCAATGAAGTCTAGTCTTCACAGCTAGAAGTAGTTTGGCCCATTATAAGAACTGTCTATAAGAACTGTCTAAATGTCCTTTGGCCCATTTTACTGAACTGTCTATCCTTGAATCACTTCCATACAATGACAGGTTTTTCTCTTTTAAAACAGTAATTTTCAAAGAACAGTCTTTTGACATTCCTTCAGATAAACACTTATGTTGCAAGTGCTCACATTATGACAGCGTCTAACTTTTTCCCTAAATTAATTGATATTTTACTGATGATTTCTTAAAAGTTGTACATCTGTGATGATTAGTTTTATGTGTCAACTTGGGTAGGTTATGTTGTCCACTTGCTTAGTCAAAGACTAGTCTAGATGTCGCTGTGAAGGTATTTTTTAAGTGGGATTAGTATTTATAATCAGTTGACTTTAAGCAAAGCAGATTACCCTCCATAATGTGGGTGGGCCTCATCCAATAATTCGAAGGCCTTAAGAGCAAAGACTGAGTGTTCCCAAATGAGAAGGAATTCTGCCTCTAAACTGCATCATAAAAATTCTGCCTGAGGTTCCGGCCTGCTGGATTTTAAACTCAAGATGGCAACATGAACCCTTCCTCGGGTCTCCCACCTGCTGATCTGCCCTACAGATTTCAAACTTGCCCACAATCACCTGAGCCAATTCCTTAAAATAAAAATGTATCCTCCTCTCTCTCTCCACCCCTGCCCCCTCCCTCTCCCTCCCTCCTTCCCTCCTTCCCTCATTCATTTTCTCTCTTTTTCTCACCCTAATACAAGGAGGGCCTCAAATGGAGTATGAGATACATTTAGATTTCTCTGGATATATCTGGCCAAGCGGGTAGCCAGCACTCCATGAGAACATTCCCAGCACTACAGGCGGGTTTGGCAGTCACGGAAAGAGGGAGCAAATATGTGTGTGCTACGGATTCAGATATATCAGAGAATTCAGAACAGCTCATGTGATGGCCCAACAGAAGTCTGTCTGTATTGAAAACTGGGAAACATTCTGAAGAAATTACCATTAAAGAAGAGGCTGGGCATGCTTTGGTTCTCAGAAGAGAGAGATCATGTTAAGAAGAGCCTTGTGTTTGTTTGCTCAGATGTCTTCCAGGTGAGAGTAAAAGCAAAAAGACCTGTTTTGCTAAACTTTTTAAGATACTGGAATGCATGCAGTATTCCTTTAGGACTCAAGAAAGAGTACTGCAAGGAAGCAAGCCATTCTTTTACCACCACTTTGATACCAGGAGGATGGAGAACATCAGCAAAGTACAGTAGTAGAGGGGTATAGGATCCAGCCGGACAGCCCTACCTGGAAGAGCAATGCTAGGGCCCACCTGGCCTGGGGTAATTTAAGGTGGCCCCTGATGGGAAACCACCCTCCCTGGCATAGCAGTGGGAGAGACTCAGGTGCCTGGTAGAAGAGCAGTGGAAGAGTAGCAGTGTTCCTGATGCCTGGATATGGGCATATGGGGTATCTAGATCAGGGCCATGGAAATGTCTAATGGAGTTACTATGGCACTCGACCAACTGGTGTCAGGCTTGATCCTAAGTGCATGTGAGAAAATCCATATGGCTCCACAAAAACGCATGCGGATTACTTTGCAGGAGGCAGAGATCATCTACCAGAGGTGAGCGCAATGAAAAAATGAAATATGAGTCTTAGAACTAATGAGAATTATTTGTATATTCAGGTTAATGAGATCTGTGAAAATCTGAGCTAAATCTATCTACCTATGTATACATCCATCCATCCTATCATCCATTAACCTATATCCACTTCAGAGTATACTCAATGGGTGCTCACCGTGTCAAACCTTGTGCTTTGGAAATCTGTATGTTTCTTAGATGGACAATGTCTTTAGAGCATGGATTCAGGAGAGGAAAGTGAAAAATGGTACAGTTTACAGGTGATAAAAGACAGGAGAAATGGATCCCTTTCCTTCTTTTATATAACCCCCAAACAACCTTCTCCCCTTTTCCTCTCAAAGACTGTTCAAAACAGATGAAAAACCAAACCAACCAACCAACCAACCAAACAAACAAAACAGATTAAGACATGGTTATTGACCTTGAGGAGAGAAAATAACAAAACCTTATTTGGGTAATAAGATAGATAGATAGATAGACAGACAGACAGACAGATACAACTTAACCATAGTTTATAAAAGTTAGAAAATATGATATAATGATACAGATGCAAGGCAATATATCTGAACCCAGGATGGCCAGGCTATACCTAATATAGCAAAAACATACATTACTATTACATTTACATGTTAATCATTTAAAGCAATACCTGACATAGAATAGTATTTATTTGATAATTAGAAACAATGTTAATAAACATGATTATGTCCTTATTTATATAATTTGCATTTTCCTAGTTTTTTTCATTGAACTAGTTATTTACATTTTGGGGGTAATTGTATGTATTCACAGATTAAAAAATTAAACTAGTACACTGCAAAAGAGTACAACATGAAAAGCGAAATCTCCCTCCCATTTCCAATTCATAGTACTTAAAATTTTAAACACTGGGATAAGAGACTTTGGAACAAACCAAAATTGCTATGGTGGATTCCACAGATAAAGCTGGTATTAACTATACCTGAGTTTGGTTAATAATCATCTGATCAATTTCTCTTTTTTTTTCTTTGATATAGTTGCTATTGTGTAAAGCTAAAACCCATTACAAAAGCAGGGAGGCAAAACTTGAAATACTATTGGATGCATTATGGTGCAAGGAAACAAAAAATAGAGAGAAAAGAAATCAGCAAAGACTTGGGTTTGAGTTTACAGTTGATTTGTATAAATATGAGTGAATCACTGAAGTTTTGGCTTTATAGTATATTTTTGTAACATCTCTACCTACAGTTATTTTAAAGATAAAATAAGACAAATACCCACAAAAGCATTTTATAAAGGACAATGCATTACACAGGTAAGACCAAACAATTTTAAACCATCAACAACAGCAGAGGCTAACAGATTCTTTTAATTTAAATGCACTTCCACTAACTAACTAATGCTCATATATACTGCAAATAATGTACTTTAAAAATGTTTATCCTGTAGTTATCTAAAGGTCAGATAAAAATTTTCAGCTAAATCTAAAACATACAGTCAATTTTGGGGAAAGAAATTATATTTATATGACAATATACACCTTCAGAAATAGCTTTTGTGTCATTCATTTCTTTATTCATTCCATAAATTTTTGTCGTGCATCACCTGCTATGTGCATCTACTGTGTGTTTTATATGCTGAGAAACAGCAGGTAAGATGTGTACAAGATATTTTCAGATATCTCTTCTGAACTACACATTGCTTTGGGTTATGTTTTTCAAACCTCAAAGATGCTGTTTTTTCTGGTGTAGATATTCATTATATACCCATGATTCCAAACCACTTTTTTATTGCTTCAATAAATTACAATATAAAACGGTAAGTGATTTGAGAAGAATATTTGTGCAAAATTATAAATGATAGTGTCTCTCTTGCGATGAAGACAGATACTTATAAGAGGAACTAATTTAGGGAAGAACTAAAATTCCACTGATTAGCAACAAATTACAATGAGGATATTAGCACCAAAACACTTATAGACACAAAATTGAAGATAATGTATTAGCATTAATATTTTACTATTAGTTCCCAAATGCTCACATTTTCAGGCTCTTAATTTTTCATATTACACAGTAAATCACATATAAAAATTAATTATGAGAGTATTGATAAAATGTAAATCCAGGTATTTGTTCACTCATGCTACTATACCCATCAGACAAAGGGAAAAAATAAATTACTATGTACCTGTTTAATTTTTCTTAGAGCCATCACCTCCTTGTCTCTTTATTTTGGTGAACAGCTTCACTATCACTGAAATTATAATGAACTTTTCTTAGACTTTTCGTGATAGTAATTTTACAAGATTTTTATTTCCTTAATTACGCTCTGAAATGTTCCTTAAATATCTTGATTTATGTTTGGTTAATGTTAGTATCTATGAGTTAATTTTATTTTCAGCACATCTTTTAAAATAGGCTAGCTCTTTACAATGACAGATCAGAATACTGTTGTCATTAAAACAAAATAATGGAAAAAATAAGAAAGCCAAAGTTCAATTTTTATAAAATGTTTTTTCAGAGGAAGAATTTGATAGATGCTGAATTTGTGGAATGTCTACTCAAAAGTTTGTGGTAGTTCAGTTTACACTAAAAGTATGTAGTTTTATGAAAAACATTGATTTATATTTTAAAAACCAAGCTTAACTTTATAGCAGTGATTCGGCTGCAAGGGAACTCTCTCAAAATTATCTATGTAGTCTTTTCAACACCCCGAGTTCCAACCTAGTAGAATTTATGGCAAGCATCCTCTTGATTTTTGTGTAATAGAGCTACACAAGTGGCAGAAAGTGACTTTCTCATCTCCCCACATGAAACAGATATCCAAATATTTGCATATTTGGTAGTATATCCCTAGGAGTTGCTAGACTTGTACACATTTCCACAGTAGGGTGGAGAAAAAGTAGAGAGGGCAGTACAAGGATATCAACTTTGCAAAACCGTCTTTAAAAAGTTGGGATATATGAGACAAACTTCCCTAAACTATTGGAATTATTTTTTGGCAATTTTTTTTCTATGGTTCTAGGTTTGAATGCAACTGGGAAGTACAGTAAACACAGGGATGGGATTTTTAGTCAAGCAAGCAGGATGCCTTTGTTTAAGTCATAGGTCATTTACTAACACTCATATGAAGTTTCACACTCATAGTAAAACAACAATTTTATGTTTAAAAAATATATATCAGTCTTTTGTTGTGATTACATGGAATTGAATTGCATAACTACTTCAAAGGTTTAAAATGATGGATTTTTACATCCTTTAATATAAGCAAATGAGTCATATTTATAGCCATGGGATGGCACCTCTCAGGGGTTTTGCATAAATTGTGTGCTTATGAGCTTTGCATAGTCTGTGTAGTTGTGTGATACAGTGAAAGAAGAAGCAAATATTTACCCAATGGATGTCAGGCACTGGGGTCATGTGTCACTTCTCTGATACCAATCAACTTGTCTGGCTGTCAGTTTCAGATAAATTAGTCTGTCTCTGAACATCCCTCTGAATATCAGCCTGGTATCCTGACACACTGTCTGCATAATCATATCTAGTTTTCATATAAATGAAAAAATTGATTTCTTCACCCTGAAAACAATGTTTATTGTTCATTTACTATATGTTGATAGCCTCCCATGTCTTCAGGATAGAACATGAAAGATAGAATTCCTGCCCTCAAAGCACTCACAATCTAGTGAGGAAGACAACTAAGTCAACCAATAACTCCAGTAGAGTAGGCGAAATGATATGAGAGACGGGAACCCAGAGAGGAAAACTGTAAGCTACATGTCTATACGTGCCAGGTCAGTCCTTAGTCAAACGCTATTATATTGTCTGGGTCTTTTGCATAAATGGATGAACGAATGAATAAATGAATGAAAGAACCCCAAATCAACAGCCTTGAAAATATTTTGTTCTAATATTCTTTAGGTTTTACTTCCCGAAAAAAATGAAGGAAGGAAGGGAGGGAGGGAAGGAGGGAGGGAGGAAGGAATAGATATTTGTCTGTTTAATTTTAACTACCTTGGTGTGCAGTTGTAATACAATCATTGCAAAGTATACGTACTGTTATGGGCTGAATGATATCCCTCCAAAATTCATACATTGTCTCCCTAACCTCAGTAGCTCAGAATGTGAATACATTTGGATACAGGGTCTTTAAAGAGGTGATTACATTAAAATGAAGCTGTTAGTGTGGGTCCTAATCCAATTTGACCAGTGTTTTCATAAGAAGAGGAATGTTGGACACAAAGACACCAGGGATATATGTGTAGAGAGAAAAGACATGTGAGGACATAGCCAGAAGGTGGCCATCTGCAAGCCAAGAAGAGAGGCCTCAGGAGAAACCAAACCTGCTGACACCTTGATCTTGGACTTCTAGCCTCCAGCATTGTGAGAAAATAAATTCCTGTTATTTAAGCCACCCAGTCTGATATTTTGTCATGGCAGCTCTAGCAAACTACCATTTCTGTGAGTGGGTTAAAAGGATATATTATTCTTTCATGACCATAGTTAACTGAAGCAGGAATGACATGAGGTCATGCAGCAGGACAGTCATAAAAATCCCGGTTTACATCGCGTAACTTTTCATTACTGACTTTGAAGAAATGGCCCCTCTCTTATCAATACTACGCTCTGCAGACCTATATTTTCTACATTTATCTCCTCAATTTATGAGTCCCCAAAATTAGACAGTTCCCATTTAACATAAGTAGGCTTGCTTTAAACTTTAAAAACTAAAGCTAACATCTGATGACACATTTTAATTGACATGCTGTCTTTAAGAATACATTGATAATGTGATAAAGATATGAATGTTGTATTAATATTTTGACACCACTGAATATTATTAATAATGTAATAGAATTTCCCATCATTCTCTTACTTTAAACTTAGCTAGCTGAGATTTGTGAGTTGGGAGTCAGAAAGTTACAGCATCAAAATTTTAGTCCTAGCTTTGTCATTAACTAGCTTTATGATTCCAGGCAAATCAATTCAGTTTTCAGAATCTCTATTTTCTCATCTGCCAAATGGGAATAAAACTTTAACCTTTATACACCATTAGGTAATTGAAAAGGCTCATAGAAACTGGTACATACAAAAATATTTTGAAAATATAAACTATCAAGAAAAACATCAGGAAAAATTTATCTGTTCTTGGGATGAGGAAAATCTATCTAGTTTTCTTATCTAAGGAAGAAACTATGAAGGAAGGTATTTCTAGATTTTACTACAAGTTCAAGCAAAAATGACTTCATTGAAAAACCACCATAAATGAGGTAAAAAAAATATGAATGATAAAAATAGAAAAAAAAAAGAATTATAGTGCCATGAAAATGGTAAGCACACTTAATGTATGTTAAAAATATTTACAAAATATGAAGAAGAATCTTTAACTTTAAACAACGCACAAAACATTTGAGGAATTAATTGTAAGAAATTAGAAATGCATACATACAAAATGTTACATAAAAGGATGTTGAAATTGCAGTGTTGTTTACAATAGAGAAAAATTAGAAATAATCCAAATATTGTAATGATTTACTTAAATACATTGTGAAATATGTAAAAATACTGCACAGTCATTGAAAGCATAATTTAGAAAAGAATTTAGTAATTTGGTATTATGATCACTATGTATTATAGTGATAAAAGACTATAAAACAGTCTGACCCAAAGATATGTGTATATATGTGCATTAACAAAACAAGATTAGAAAATAGCAAATATATAAGTCAAAATGTAATTAGTCATTGTCTCTGGTAGGTGAAATTGTGGGCAAATTTTCTTTTACATTTTTTTCCAAATTTTTTTTAGTATTTATAAGTTACCATTTTTTAATTATTTTATTTTTATATTATACTTAATTTTGAATGTTATCCATTTATATATATGCATGATACAAAATCTAAAAGATGGAAAAGAGCTTATATCAAAATTGTCTCCCTCTACTCTTGTTTCCCAATTATCCACTTCCTTCCAGGAGCTTAGCAATTATTACACATCTATGTGTACCTACAGAGGTAGTCTAAATATATAATCAAATATACAAATGTTTGTATAGATATGCTTTTCTGCATGAGTACTTCACATTATACTTCGAAGAAGCTACCCTATTGGTAAAGATCTGCTCTTTCCATTAAATGACCATACAATATAACAGTGTACATATTATTATTAGCCATAACTTGTTTAACTAGTCTTCTATTGATGTTCATTAGCCTTTTCATGTATATTATATTGTGTTGCGTTATGTTATGTTATATTACATTATATTAGTATGTATGTTTGCATGTGGCTAGAAAAATCCGTAACTTTGGAACAATGATAAGTGTAATAAAATGTAAGAGTCTTCAGGATGTTTTGGAGACTACCTATTACTATGTTTTGATTACTTCTATTAGTGTTATATAGCCACTAGGTTTAAACTAGCTAACTGAAACCAAAGTTAAGGCAATGTATAACTGAGAACTTAAAGGTTCTGTGAAGTTTACCACTCTGTCTTCAGCAATTCTTTTAGTGCCAGAAAAAAATAGGTGACATTTTAAAGTACATACATTGAATATACACAAATGAATGGAGATAGGGCATCTAAGCTTTTTAGACTTGAGCTAAAAAACTGATAACACAGGTGTGATGCTCTGTTAATGGTACTAGGAGGGCTCTGAGATGTCCTATGCAGATGACAAAAATCAAGAAACGAATGGCCTTCCTTCAATACAAAATTGATAGAAAAATACTCTAAAAATTCACTTCTTATTTTGGAAAAAAAATCCATGCACTGACGGATTTGAGGGTCTCAAAAATGGGAGGAAATAGATCGACAAAATAGAGATTCAATTTTAAGAAAATAGACAGGACTTCACTGTTGGCGCAGTGATTAGGAATCCACCTGCCAATGCATGAGACACTGGTTCGAGCCCTGGTCTGGGAAGATCCCACATGCCGTGGAGCAACTAAGTCCCTGTGTCACAATTAGTGAGCCTGAGCTCTAGAGCTCACGAGCCACAACTACTGAGCCTGCATGCCACAACTTCTGAAGCCCGTGCACCTAGAGCCCATGCTCTGCAACAAGAGAAGCCACCACAATGAGAAGCCCCTGCACTGCAACGAAGAACAGCTCCTGTTCACTGCAACTAGAGAAAGCCCGTACACAGCAACAAAGATCCAATGCAGCCATAAATAAATAAAGAAACAAAAACACAAATAAATAAATAAAAATTTAAAAAAAAGAAAACAGAATTTCAGGGAAATTCTCAAAAGGAAGAACACAGGAAGACAGCAGAGCTGAATGATTTCCAAGGAGACAGACGTATTACTAACTGCATTCACACCAAAATTACTGGCAGTAAGATTCTAATATTTGTAAGTACAACAAATATTGGAGCCAAATTTTAGAATTATTAAGAGTCAACGTTTGGGGTAGTGCTCAAGCTCATAATGATTTACCCTGTGACTGCATTTTTGTTTTTTGTTTTTTTTGCGGTATGTGTGCCTCTCACTGTTGTGGCCTCTCCCGCTGCAGAGCACAGGCTCCGGACGCGCAGGCTCAGCGGCCATGGCTCACGGGCCCAGCCGTTC
Source organism: Orcinus orca (assembly GCF_937001465.1). Lineage (NCBI taxonomy): Eukaryota > Metazoa > Chordata > Mammalia > Artiodactyla > Delphinidae > Orcinus > Orcinus orca. The sequence continues at coordinate 18,536,816 of NC_064559.1, read as the reverse complement.
CGCGGCACGTGGGATCTTCCCAGACCAGGGCACGAACCCGTTTCCCCTGCATCGGCAGGCGGACTCTCAACCACTGTGCCACCAGGGAAGCCCTATGGCTGTATTGTTCTTTCTTCTCTTCTTCTAGTACCCATAGCCTGCCTCTTTGGTCCCAAAGTCGGACATAGGATCCAAGATGGAACAACCAGCATCCTTCCTCAGTATTTTTCAATCTGGTCAGGGAATTTCTCCAGGCATTATGGTATGAGCTCAGAGCTGCTGCTGACTATGTTCTCTAGTCCATGGAGAAAGCCCACAGTTACAAAAGGGAAAGAATCCCATTCCAGAAAGAAACAAAACTGAAATAGTTGGACTTCTATCATTTGCAATGGAAAGATTCAGGACTCAGGACTCAAGTATATACTTACTTTGTAAAACCAAGAATGAATAATAATCACTGTTTTTGAAACAGTCAAACATTTGCTGTGGATAAAATCAAATATATTGTAAAAGGCATTTCTTGTCCAATTTAAGATAGCTATCAAGCACTTAGGAGAATGAATAAAAGCATTTTCTTTCCAGTTGCATCACTGAGTCATTTACTAAGAGAAGTAACATTAAGCTTTCCTGGGCATTAATTTTTTGTATCTGTGATACAAAGATACTATTTTGAAAATAATTTGTAAAAATATTAAGGGAATTTTATCCTTTAGGGAACTGAAGCATTCATATAGACAGTGAAAAATATTGACAGAAGTGCAATATGAGGAAAGAGTACTTTGAATTTAATTTCTGCCTCTTTTTTCTTAATATGTATTCAATACAACTAAATTCCCCTAATATCCCCGATGTCTGTGTACTGGGTACTTCTTTATAGCATTTACAGCTTTAGAGCTTTTAATCCCTCCTGGTCTCTATTTTTAGAGAAAGGACACCCTAATAATCTGAGAATGTAGTGTCTGTTAATAGAGGTATTCTCCCAGTTTGTTGAATTTTCTAAATCGGATAGAAAGACAAAGACTCTAAAGCTTATCCAGATGTGGTTTTATAATGATGTCACTAGGCTTTATTCCATAATCAGGCCCCTAAAAATATACAGTTTTAGCCTTTGTATCAGCAACAAGGTTAATGGAAATATGCACCAAGGGTAAATACTTCAGCAGATTGTGTCATCAGGAAATAAACACCATTTAAAAGGATTTAAAATAAGTAGATTTTATTTTACACTGACTAATGCACAGAAATATAATACAATAGAGCTGTTAACAAATAAACTTAATGCTTTTCTCTTCTCCTCATCCTTTTGCCATCTGTATTGTTAAGACCAATTAGCTTTTTGCATCTAAAGTTCTAAATTACTAGTTCCTTCACCTACTGAACGGAGACAATGGTTGCATAGGTTCAGCTGTGACTATTTCAGAGTAAAGTCATATTTCAATCATTTACTTTCTAAAATGGGTTAGCTCATCCTCTATCATTACTTCAATGGCTACAGCACCTCTGATGATCTGACTGCCACCTTGCCTCTCACTACTCTTGATCACTTACCCAGGGTGCTCAGTCATATTAAACTGTGGGCTACTTAATTTTCATGAGATGCACATTCACAGCTCTGTGTCACTGACTATTCCACTATGGTTCTTAGGTTTGCCTGTCCTTCAGCTCTGAAACGCTACTCTAAAGCCTGCAAAAATTCACCTCCTCCATGCTACTTTGTCTTCCTGATGAATTACCTCTTTCTTTGTTCTCATACCTGTTACAGAAAATACCACAGAGTGAACAGCTTCATGTTTAGTTGAGTATGTTTCCATCAAAGCAATTGAACTGGGAATGTTTTGAGGGAAAGATGAAAATATCTTAATCACATATGTAACATCCAAGCTCCAATGTAGCAACTTGTACACGGTAGATGCTCAACTAATATTTCCTGAATTAAAATGAATATGTACTGTAGAGACATGCCTGCAAGGGATGTTTGGTATTAAGAGTCCTTATGATTTAACAATACTTGTACTATTTCTACAACTAAAAGCACGTGTTCATCGATCATTTACTATTTCCACAAAAGAGTGGTGAGCATTAACCATTTTTTGCATGTATTATCACACGTAATTCTCACACTAAGTCTCTGAAGTAGGTACTGTTATTTCTATTTCACCAGGAAAGTAAGGCTCAGCAAAGTCACACCTGAATGATTAGGTGTCTGAACTTTGCTGTAGGAATTCTAAGGATGACTCTCATTGACTCTCACACTTGTACGAATTCCTCTCCCTTGAGTGTGGGTGGAAGCTGTGAATGTGGGGAGATACCACTCCCATGATTACCTCACCTTATATGGAAAAAAGAGATGATCCCGGTGTGTCCAATCTCATTATGAGCCCCTTTTAAAATCAGAGTTTCCTCCAAATGCTAATAGTGGAAGCCAGAGAGATTCAAAGCATGAAAGGGATTTTATGCAAGAGATGATCTGCATTACTGAGATGAAGGCGGCCAGGTGAGTGTGGCCTCTAGAAGTTAAAAGCAGCCCCAGGCTGACAGCCAACAAGGAAACAGCGACATCAGCCCTACCACTGCAAGGAACTGAATTCTGTCAACAACCTGAATGAGCCTGGAAGCAAATTCTTCCCCAGAGCCTCCAAAAGAGAGCCCAAGCTGCCCAACTCCTTGATCTTGGCCTTGTGAGACCCTAGTTAGAAACCCAGCTAAACCCACCCAAACTTCCTACTTACAGAACCATGAGCCAGCAAATGAGTTTTGTCTTAGGCTGTCTACTGAACGTCCCTGTCAGTTAGGTGCTGCTGTGAGACTGAGTTATGGCCATTAGAATGTGGGCAGAAGTGAAATATGTCACTCCCAGGTCTGGCCCACAAAAATCTCCAACTTATTATCCTTCATTCTCTTTTCTCACCTACTACAGCAATGGAGAGAACTCCAGAGCGTCCTTGGGATTCGTGTTAAAGATGGCAGAACCTTCATCTGCCTATGTCCTCGAATGTGTAGAGCGAGGAAGCTCTAGCAACGAAACTCTTTGGCTGGTAAGTGAACAAGAAATAAATTTCTATTGTGTTTCTGCTATTAGAAACTAACGTGTGTGTGTGTGTGTGTGTGTGTGTCTGTGTGTGTGTGTGTGTTTACATCATCTAGGGTTATTCTAACTAATATAGAGAAGGTTTTATCTGATCTAAGAACTCAAGGAGAATGATCCAGACATATAAAGACCTGGAAAAAGAGAACTCCAGTCAGAGTAAGCAGCCAATTCAAAGGTCTGGAAAAATAAGAAGGCTTGCTGTATTTAAACAAACAAATGTAAACAGAAAGAAAACCGATGTAGCACTACAGAAATAAATGGTAGTGGGAGAACGATCTGAAATAAGGCTAAGAAAGTAGATGAGAGCCAGATAAGTGTTGTAAGCCAAGAGAAAGACTTTGGATTTTATTTTAAGATTGGATGTGAACCTGCGGTACAGCACAGAGACCTCAGCTCTGTGCTCTGTGACCACCTAGATGGGTGGGATGGCGGGGGGAGGTCTGAGAGGGAAGGAATATAGGTATACATATAGCTGATTCACTTCACTGTACAGCAGAAACTAACACAATGTTGTAAAGCAATTATACTCCAATAAAAATAATAATTAAAAAAAAAGATTGGATGTGAGAGATGAAAGGAGTCCAAGATTCAATCCAGGTTTTTATTTCTGGCAAAAGGGTGAGGAGCATTATTGTTAGTAACACTGATACTAATAGTGTTTATGTTCTCAGTAGTGTTTCTGAGATAGGAAGCTCAGGCAAACGAATGCATTTTATGGGAGGTGGTAGATACAGTGAATTCAGTTTTAGGGAGTTGGAGTAAAATGCCTGGAGCAGGAGTGTCCAATATGTGGATAGAAAAAATGTCCATGGCTTCGGAAGAGTGTCTGAATTGGAGATGAGGACTGAGTCATCACAGAGACATTGTGCAGAGTATTCCAAGAAGAGCCCTGAGATAAACCAACATTTGTGGGTGGAAGGAAAAGAAGAGGCTAACAACCAGAGCTTGAGCAATAAGAGGGAAATTGAGATGGCAGGTGTCACAGACACCAGGAGAAGAATGTTCTGGGATGGAAAAATGATCAACAATCTGTCCAAGTGTCATGAACTGTATGGCCTTTACAGTGGCCCTGAATTGGCTCTACAAGAATTTTGATAGCCCAGCAAGAATGGTTTCAATTGTGTGGTGAAGTCATTGTGGAGTCAATGGAGGGGGAGAGGGTTGAGCTTTGTCCCCCCAAAGGTATGTTCAAGTCCTAACCCCTGTACCTGTGAATGTGACCTTGTTTGGAAGTAAGGTCTTTGCAGATGTGATCGAGTTAAGAGGAAGTCATACTGGATTAGGGTGGGCTCTAAATCCAACATAGCTGGTGTCCTTATAGGATAAGAAAAATCTGGACACAGGGAGGGCCCCATGGAATGAGAGAGGCGGATACTGGAGTGAGACAGTGGCAAGCCACGGAATGTCACGGATTAGCCACTGAATATCACCAATTAGCCACAGAATGCCACCAATTGTAATGACCACCAAAAGCTGGTGTAGGCTAGGAAGAAGCCTTCCTTAGAGTTCTCAAAGGGAGCAGAGCCCTGCTGACACCTTGATTTAGGACTTCTAGCCTCCAGACTATGAGAGAATAAATTTCTGTTGTTTTAGGCATCTGATTTATGGTATTTTGTAATGGTAGCTCTAAGAAATATACAGGAGGTTAGGAGGCAAAGCAAGTGAGCCAGTGGAGGTAGGGAATGTGACTGTGAAGGTGAGAAAGGCAAGGCTGGGACCATAAGTGGGAGATGAAACTCAAAGTCTGTTTTTCCCATGTTTTTTTTCCCTCCACATGTAAGAGTGTTTGAGCCTATCAAATGCTGATGGAAGGAGTTAGTACAGGAAGAGAGAGAAAGATACAGGAAAAGTAAGGCTGAAAGAGAGGTCCTTACAAAGGTAGGAGAAGATGATCTAGAGGGGGAATTAGTCCTCAACAGGGGAATGAACACTCCTTTGTTTCCTAAGAGAAGGAGGGAAACACTGGTTCTAATGTAGGAAGTGTTCCATGACAGCAAACTGAGGAACCCCATCCAAGAGCTTCAATTTGAGGTGAAAAGCCATCATCTGCTGACATTCAGGGAGATCAGAGCTTGAAGAACTGTGGACAATGACTGAAGAACTGGCACTGGCAAATGTGAGACTAGGGAAATAAAGAAAGGTAGAGAGAAAGTATTTAGAAGCCAGTTGGAGAACACTAGCTATCAGAATGGCACCCATCTGTATGCTTATCCAATTCTCTTTGGTAGAGCTCAGGAAGCCCCAGTGTGGGTGTCAAAAACACAGACAAATATATTGATCTAGTTTTGGTGGGTTTTCACTTGAATATATTGTAATAATAATGGGGCAAGAAAGTTGAGAGAATTGAAAAGAAAACAATTCAAGCTCTATACTCTGGAGCTACCTCAGAAGGCAAAGAAAGACAGGGTCTAATAAAGCAAAGAGATGGAGGGGTTAAGAAACTGAGAGTTTCAAAGAAGAACCACAGATATGTTCAGTGTGAGTAAATGAGTGAAAGAGCTGGAAAATGGGTGTTTGTAGTTGAAGAGTGGAATATGTGGATTTAATGTGTTAGACATGGAGCATTTCTAAGTGATGGCAACATCCAGAGTACCAAAATGAAAGCAATTAACTTAAGAGTGCAATCAAGTTTCCTATAATGAGAAGGTAAAGGATCTGAGAGGCTGAGTTGCCAAAAGATTGTTCCCATGACAGTTGAAACAACACAGGTTGCTGGCAGATTTGGGGTGGAGAAAGAAGAAAGGGGAAAATCTAAGTGCTCAAGTCTTTACTGAATCAGGGAACAAGGGTAAGATGTTAGTAAAGATGATCAAAACAAAGAAAACTTCTACAGCCAAAGAGCATGGGTCTCATGATCAATGAGTATTAAAGGAAGGTAGAAAAGCTGGGATGATGTTTGGTAGGAGAAGCAGAGGATGCCGACCCTGTCCCCTTGATTTCTGCATTACATGGGACATCAAAGACTGATTCACACCTACTTAAAATGGCTGAAGAAGAAATTGCTAGCTTTAGGGGAGGGGCAGTTTTCATTTATTTCAAGAAGATACAATAAATATAACATGAAGAGTATGAAGCCTTCTCTAACCATTTCCCACTGAAATATAATCTCCATGAGGGCAGGGCCTTTGCATCTTTTGTTATCTATTGTATCTTTAATGCTTAGAAAAGTATTGAGTGTCTATATAGTGCATACAAAGTAATATTCACAATAATATTCAATAATATTCAACTAATGAATATTATTATGAGTATTACTTAAATAATATTGAGTAAATAAATGACGATTCCAGATAAAAGTGATTATCTCCTTTCTAAATAATTTTTATTACTGTAATGGGATATATCAGTTTTTAAAATGATTTTGAACAGATGCCTTATATTTTCTAATATTTTTTAGGTATTTGAGGAAAGTTTTATAATGCTATTAATCACAGCATCAAATAAATAGAACAGAATTACAGGATGAATTGTGTACTGTCAAAATTCATATGTTGAAATCCTAGCCCCCAGTACTTGAGAACATGACCTTATTTGGAAATAGGGTCAGACTGTCATACTGAGTGAAGTAAGTCAGACAGAGGAAGAGAAATATCATATGATATTCCGCTTATATGAGGAATCTAAAAAAAGATATAAAAGAACTTATTTACAAAACAGAAACAGACTCACAGACTTTGAGAACAAACTTATGATTACCAGGGGGGAGGGGTGGCAGAGAGGGATAGTTAGGGAGTTTGGGATTGACATGTACACACTGCTATATTTAAAATGGATAAACAGGAGATTGGTTCAAGACGGCAGAGTAGAAAGATATGCATTCACTCCCTCTTGAGAGAGCACTGGAATCACAACTAACTGTTGAACAATCATCGACAGGAAGACACTGGAACACACCAGAAAAGATACCCCACATCCAAAGACAAAGGAGAAGTCGCAATGAGATGGTGGGAGGGGCAGAGTCACAATAATTATACCACAGAAGTCCACCCACTGGAATGAAGCTTCTGAGCTCCACGTCAGGCTTCCCAACCTGGGGGTCCAGCAACAGGAGGAGGAATTCCCAGAGAATCAGACTGTGAAGGCTAGTTGGGATTTGATTGCACGACTTTGACAGGACTGGGAGAAACAGAGATTCCACTCTTGGAGGGCACACACAAAGTAGCGTGCACATGAGGACTCAGGGGGAAGGAGCAGTAACCCCAGAGGAGACTGAACCAGACCTACCTGCTAGTGTCAGAGGCGGGGGGCAGCTTTGGCTCACCATGGGGACAAGAACACTGGCAGCAGAAGTCTTGGGAAGTACTCCTTGGCATGAGCCCTCCCAGAGTCCACCATTAGCCCCACCAAAGAGCCTGTAGGCTCCAGTGCTGGGTCGCCTCAAACCAAACAACCAACAGGGAGGGAACTCAGCCCCACCCATTATCAGACAAGTGGATTAAAGATTTACTGAGCTCTTCCCAGCAGAGCAACATCCAGCTCTACCCACCACCAGTCCTTCCCACCAGGAAGCTTGCACAAGCGTCTTAGATAGCTCATCCACCAGAGGGCAGACAGCAGAAGAATGCAGAACTACAGTCCTGCAGCCTGTGGAAAGAAAACCACATTCACAGAAAAAAAGACAAAATGAAATGACAGAGGACTATGTAGCAGATGAAGGAACAAGATAAAATCCCAGAAAAGCAACTAAATGAAGTAGACAGGCAACCTTCCAGAAAAAGAATTCAGAATAATGATAGTGAAGATGATCCAGGACCTTGGAAAAAGAATGGAGGCAAAGATTGAGAAGATGAAAGACACGTTTAACAAAGACCTAGAAGAATTAAAGAACACATAAACATAGATGAACAATACAATAACTGAAATGAAAAATACACTAGAAGGAATCCAAAGCAGAGTAACTGAGGCAGAAGGAAAGATAAGTGACCTGGAAGACAGAATGGTGGAATTCATTGCCATGGAACAGAATAAAGAAAAAAGAATGAAAAGAAATGAAGACAGCCTAAGAGACCTCTGGGACAACATTAAACACACCAACGTTCACATTATACGGGTCCCAGAAGGAGAAGAGAGAGAGAACGAACCCAAGAAAATATGTGAAGAGATTATAGCTGAAAACTTCCCTAACATGGGAAAGGAAATAGCCACCCAAGTCAAGGAAGCACAGAGCGTCCCAGGCAGGATAAACCCAAGGAGAAACATGCTGAGACACATAGTAAACAAATTGACAAAAATTAAAGACAAAGAAAAATTATTAAAAGCAACAAGGGAAAAACAAAAAAATAACATAAAAGGGAACTCCCATAAGGTTAACAGCTGATTTCTCAGCAGAAACTTTACAAACCAGAAAAGAGTGGCACAATATTTAAAGTGATGAAAGGGAAGAACCTACAACCAAGATTACTCTACTCAGCAAGGATCTCATTCAGATTCGATGGAGAAATCAAAAGCTTTACAGACAAGCAAAAGCTAGGACAATTCAGCACCACCAAACCAGCTCTACAACAAATGCTAAAGGAACTTCTCTGAGTGGGAAACACAAGAGAAGAAAAGGACCTACAAAAACAAACCCAAAACAATTAAGAAAATGGTAATAGGAACATACATAATGATAATTACATTAAATATGAAAGGATTAAATGCTCTAGCCAAAAGACACAGGCTTGCTCAATGGATACAAAAACAAAACCCATCTATATGCAGTCTACAAGAGACCCACTTCAGACGTAGGGACACATACAGACTGAAAGTGAGGGGATGGAAAAAGATATTCCATGCAAATGGAAATCAAAAGAAAGCAGGGGTAGCAATACTCATACCAGATAAAATAGACTTTAAAATAAAGAATGTTACAAGAGACAAGGAAGGACACTACATAATGATCAAGGGATCAATCCAAGAAGAAGATATAACAATTATAAATATATATGCACCCAACATAGGAGCACCTCAATACATAAGGCAACTGTTACCAGCTATAAAAGAGGAAATAGACAGTAACACAGTAATAGTGGGGGTCTTTAGCACCTCACTTACACCAATGGACAGCTCATCCAGACTGAAAAGTAATAAGGAAACACAAGCTTTAAATGACACAATAGACCAGATGGATTTAGTTGATATTCATAGGACATTCCATCTGAAAACAGCAGATCACACTCTCTTCTCAAGTGCACACAGAACATTCTCTAGGATAGATCACATCTTGGGTCACAAATCAAGCCTTGGTAAATTTAAGAAAATTGAAATCATATCAAGCATCTTTTCTGACCACAATTCTGTGAGATTAGAAATAAATTACAGGGAAAAAAAGTAAAAATCACAAACACATGGATGCTAAACAATACATTACTAAATAACCAATATGTCACTGAAGAAATCAAACAGGAGATAAAAAAATACCTAGAGACAAATGACAACGAAGACACGATGATCCAAAACATATGGGATGCAGCAAAAGCAGTTCTAAGAGGGAAATTTGTAGCAATACAATCCTACCTCAAGAAACAAGAAAAATCTCAAATAAACAATCTAAGCTTATACCTAAAGGAACTAGAGAACGAAGAACAAACAAAACCCAAAGTTAGTAGAAGGGAAGACATAATAAAGATCAGAGCAGAAATAAATGAAATAGAAACAAAGAAAACAATAGCAAAGATGAATAAAACTAAAAGCTGGTTTTTTGAGAAGATAAACAAGATTAATAAACCTTTAGCCAGATTCACCAAGAAAAAGAGGGAGAGGACTCAAATCAATAAAATTAGAAATGAAAACGGAGAAGTTACAAGGGAAACTGCAGAAATACAAAGCATCCTAAGAGACTGCTACAAGCAACTCTATGCCAATAAAATGGAAAACCTGGAAGAAATGGACAAATTCTTAGAAAGGTATAACCTTCCAAGACTGAACCAGGAAGAAAGAGAAAATATGAACAGACCAATCACAAGTAATGAAAATGAAACTGTGGTTAAAAATCTTCCAACAAACAAAAGTCCAGGACCAGATGGCTTCACAGGTGAATTCTATCAAACATGTGACAAGAGCTAACACCCATTCTTCTCAAACTCTTCCAAAAATTGCAGAGGAAGGAACACTCCCAAATTCATTCTCCAAGGCCACCATCACCCTGACACCAAAACCAGACAAAGATACTACAAAAAAAAGAAAATTACAGACCAATATCACTGATGAATATAGATGCAAAAATCCTCAATAAAATACTAGCAAAGAGATTCCAACAACACATTAAAAGGATCATACACCACGATCAAGTGGGATTTATCCCACGGATGCAAGGATTCTTCAATATATGCAAATCAATCAATGTGATACACCATATTAACAAACTGAAGAAGAAAAACCATGTGATGATCTCAATAGATGCATAAAAAGCTTTTGACAAAATTCACCACCCATTTATGATAAAACTCTCCAGAAAGTGGGCATAGAGAGAACGTACCTCAACATAATAAAGGCCATATACGACAAACCCACAGCCAACATCGTTCTCAATGGGGAAAAACTGAAAGCATTTCCTCTAAGATCCGGAAAAAGACAAGGATGTCTACTCCCACCACTATTATTCAACATAGTTTTGGAAGTCCTAGCCATGGCAAAGAGAGAAGAAAAAAGAAATAAAAGGAATACAAATTGGAAAAGAAGAAGTAAAACTGTCAGTCTTTGCAGATGACATGATACTATACATAGAGGATCCTAAAGATGCCACCAGAAAACTACTAGAGCTAATCAGTGAATCTGGTAAAGTTTCAGGATACAAAATTAGTACACAGAAATCTCTGGCACTCCTACACACTAACAATGAAAAATCAGAAAGAGAAATTAAGGAAACAATCCCATTCACCATTGTAACATAAAGAATAAAATATCTAGGAATAAACCTACCTAAGGAGGTAAAAGACCTGTACTCAGAAAAGTATAAGACACTGATGAAAGAAATCAAAGATGACACAAACAGATGGAGAGATATACCATGTTCTTGGATTAGAAGAATCAATATTGTGAAAATGACTCTACTACCCAAAGCAATCTACAGATTCAATACAATCCCTATCAAATTACCAATGGCATTTTTTACAGAACTAGATAAAAAAAATCTTAAAATTTGTATGGAGACACAAAAGACCCCAAATAGCCAAAGCAATATTGAGGGGGAAAAAAAAATGGAGCTGGAGGAATCAGACTCCCTGACTTCCAACTATACTACAAAGTTGCAGTAATCAAGATAGTATGGTACTGGCACAAAAAACATAAATATAGATCAATGGAACAGGATAGACAGCCCAGAGATAAACCCATGCACGTATGGTCAACTAATCTATGACAAAGGAGGCAAGGATATACGATGGAGAAAAGACAGCCTCCTCAATAAGTGGTGCTGGGAAAACTGGACAGCTACATGTAAAAGAATGAAATTAGAACACTCCCTAACACCATACACAAAAATAAACTCAAAACAGACTAAAGACCTAAATAAAATCAAAACGGATTAAAGACACTATAAAACTCTTAGAGGAAAACATAGGAAGAACACTCTTTGACATAAACCACAGCAAGATTTTTTTGACCCACCTCCCAGAGTAATGGAAATGAAAACAAAAATAAACAAATGGGACCCAATGAAACTTAAAAGTTTTTGCATAGCAAAGGACACTATAAACAAGACGAAAAAAGAACCCTCAGAATGGGAGAATAATTTGCAAACGAATCAATGGACAAAGGATTAATCTCCAAAATATATAAACACCTTATGCAACTCAATATCACAAAAACAAACAACCCAATCAACAAATGGACAGAAGACCTGAATAGACATCTCTCCAAAGAAGACATACAGATGGCCAATAGTTCCATGAAAAGGTGCTCAACATCACTATTTATTAGTGAGATGCAGACCAAAACTACAATGAGGTATTACCTCACACTGGTTAGAATGGGCATCATCAGAAAATGTGCAAACAACAAATGCTGGAGAGGGTGTGGAGAAAAGGGAACCCTCTTGCACTGCTGGTGGGAATGTAAATTGATACAGCCACTGTGGAGAACAGTATGGAGGTTCCTTAAAAAACTAAAAATAGAATTACCATATGACCAAGCCATCCCACTACTGGGCATATACCCAGAGAAAACCATAATTCAAAAAGACACTTGCACCCCCAATGTTCATTGCAGCACTATTTACAATAGCCAGGTCATGGAAGCAGCCTAAATGTCCATCGACAGACGAATGGATAAAGAAGATGTGGTACATGTATACAATGTAATATTACTCAGCCATAAAATGGAACAAAACTGGATCATTTGTAGCAATGTGGATGGACCTAGAGACTATCATACAGAGTGAAGTAAGTCAGAAAGAGAAAAACAAATATCATATATTAACGCATATGTGTGGAATCTAGAAAAATGGTACAGATGAACCAGTTTGCAAGGCAGAAATAGAGACACAGATGTAGAGAACAAACGTGTGGACACCAAGGGGGGAAAGCAGGTGTGGGGGGTGATGGTGTCATGAATTGGGAGATTGGGATTGACATATATACACTAATATGTATGAAATAGATAATAAGAACCTGCTGTATAAAAAAATAAAATAAAATTCAAAAAAATAAAATCGATAACCAACAAGGACCTACCGTATAGTACAGGGAACTTGGTTCAGTATTCTGTAACAACTTAACTGGGAAAAGAATTTGAAAAAGAATAGACACATGTATTTGTATAACTGAATCACTTTGTTGTACACCTGAAACTAACAACATTGTTAATCAACTATACTCCAACGTAAAAGTTAAAAAAAAAAGATGAAGTCATCAGGGTGGGCCCTAATCCAATATGACTTGCGTTCTTATAAAAAGGGGAAATTTCCACACAGGCAGCACACAAGGAGAAGGCCATGTGAAGAGGAAGGCAGAGATCAGGGAGATGCTTCTACAAGTCACAGAACACCAAAGATTGCCAGCAAACCACCAGAAGCTAGGGGAGAGGCATGACACAGATTCTCCCTTACAGCCCCTAGAAGGGACCAACCCTCACCAACACATTGATATGGGACTTCTAGCCTCTAGAACTGTGAGACAATCAATTTCTGTTGTTTAATCCACCTCGCAATACTCTGTTCTAGCAGCCCTAGCAAATTTACACAAGTAGTTTAGCCAAAACAGAATTCACTACATATTGGATAATTAAATGAAAAATTCTAGGAAGCTACAGGAACAGCCTACCTCATTAAAACTGTTTACCACATTTAGCATATTAATTACTTCTGAATTATGCATCGGTGTTTGTTGTCATTTACTTTAAAGTATTAATTTACTGATTCTCAGTGTTCGTCAATTTAATTCAATTCATTTCAACTCAATCCAATAAGAGATTATTAGAGGCCAATTGGGTTCTTATTCCTAGGCTACCTACTCTAGCGATCATGAACATAAATAACATGATAACTGTACTCAATGCACCTACACTCTTATTTGGAATCAAGATTTATCGCCTTTAAAATAAGTTAATACTGGAGCCTGTGCTCCGCAACGGGAGAGGCCACAACAGTGAGAGGCCCGCGTACTGTAAGATAAGTTAATATTGCAAGACAGAATGTATTCAAGTGACAAATTTGGAGGAAAATGATAAGAATCTGTGGATCAAAGGAAGATGTGGGAATTGAGCTAGATCATCATATATGGGTAACATTTTAATGGGGGTAGATCATGCTAGAGGTATGGAGAATACCACACTGGATACTGGCTAGAAGGAAATGAGTAAGGTGATCTACCTGATTAAATATCAAAGTAAAGAGTAGAGAGAACTAACAGATAAGTACTGATAGGTGAATTCAGTCAGATTCCTGAAATATCCATTGTACCAATTTTATTATATATATTAAAATTGGGAAAAATACTACAAAAATTCAGATGATATCCAAACCGTAGTAAATTTAAAAGATAAAAAGACCCCTTCAAAAAAAAGAAAGAAAACACTAGAATCCCATTACTGGGAGATAAGCACTGTTAAGACTTTGGTGTATATCCCTAGACATACATATTCATATACGTATGTATTCACATCCATGTATACATACACATGTGTACACACGTATATTTTACTAAAATAGATTCACATATTACATGCTGTTGAAGTGTTTGTTTTTAACACATTTCCACATTATTAAATATTCTTCTACAGCATCCTGAGGTGTATGGCCACACAATATTCCATTAGTGGACACTTAGAAGTTTTCTGCTGGTGAACACAGGCCAGTGATTCCATGTGCTAAGTTCTAACTTCATAGATGAAGCTTCTCTATAGTTAGTTCCCAGTTCTGGACTTGGAGAAGGAGGTAGATGGTTCATTTTACAAATATTCCAATGGCTTTCTGGAAGGTAGCACTATAACAGCTGACACTGTCATAGCAACAGTTTGGAGGTCAGAGGGTTCAGGATATATGTGCAGGAATACAAAGGATTGTTCCACTGATTCACTCTCCCTCCTCCATTCTCCAAAAGAAACCAGTGAAGAAAGAACACACTGTCTGATTCCATTCATATTAAATACAAAACAGCAAAACAAAACAAAAAATCTATGCTAAATGATCAGGAAAGCAGTCACCTGAGTCAAGAGATAAGACATGAGGGCAAAAACGGGGGGCCTCTAGGGTGCCAATAATGTTCTGTGTCTTGATCTGGGCACTGGTTCCATAGATGTGTTCAGTTTGAGAATATTCATCAAGCTGTATACTTAAGATATGTTTTTGGTGTGAATTTATCATTCAATTAAGAAGCTTTAAGAAATAAATTTAAAATAATGGCAGTTCTTAATGCTCAAAGTAGCAGGCAGGTTCTATTTGTAAAGCTCTCCATGGAAGTAAGCATTCGTAAGTCAGACAGAGAAAGAGAAATATCACATGATATCGCTTATATGTGGAATCTAAAAAGCAATGATGCAAATGAACGTCTTTACAAAAGAGAAACGGACTCACAGACTTAGAGAATGAACTTACAGTTCCCGGGCGGGGAGGGTAGAGGGCAGGGATACTCAGGGAGTTTGGGATTGACATGTACACACTGCTATATTTAAAAAGGATAACCAACAAGGACCTACGGTATAGCACAGGGAACTCTGCTCAATGTTATGTGGCAGTCTGGATGGGAGGTGGGGTCTGGGGGAGAACGGATACATGTAGATGCATGGCTGAGTCCCTTTGCTGTGCACCTGAAACTATCGCAACACTGTTAATCGGCTATACTCCAATATAAAATAATGTTTTTTTTTTTTAAAGAAGACATTCCATCACCTTTTTCAGGATTTAACTCCACTACTTTTCTAACTGGATCTGATTCCCACTATTCCTCTGAAATCCCTTCAAATAGACAGCCTTTTCCTACCATTTAAGACCATATAATATTCATCAATTAGGTTAACAGATCACAGGTAATATCTGGGTACAGATCTTAAAATATAAATTTAAACATATTTAAGTTCTTCACATACTTGTGCACTGGAGAAGCATCTTAAAGTAAAAATGACACTTTGGTTGTATTGTTTACAACCACAACTGATATTTAAACATTCTGTACAAGTCATTTCACTTCACTTCACCCTTTGTTAGTAAGTGAACAGGGCTTTTTAAAGTAAAGCATCCATTGTTTGTTAACCCAAGGATCAGGGCCGTGGCTAAACCTTAAGCAACTCTTCTGGAGGCTTTGATCACAGAGTTAGCAGCTTAGTAACTTGGCCTCTGAAGGCTTTCACTTCTTTCCATTATTTGGACTTTTTTCCTTGTATCCTCAAGGTTTCTTAGACTTTGTATAATTTAACGCTATATGTCAGTGACATCAAAAGGGCACAAAGTATGAATTAGTTTTAATAAGAAGGTACCATCACTCATAGATGAGATCACTGCCTTACCTGAAAACCCTCACATGCTCTGTCTTATTAATACTCTGCCTTATGGGTTAGAACACAAGCATGTTAACAGTATTCCCCTCAGTAACATTACTTCATGTAAGAAGAGTGATTTAGAATCACTGCATGGTGGTATTCAAAAATGCAAAATGAAAGAAAATATCAAGGTTAAAGTGAAGTTTTGTTTTGCTAAGAAAAGATGTTTTGTAAGCCATCAGTGTGAATGAATATAATTTAGCTCAAATTTGTAGAGTGTTGATAAGGTTTCTTATAATGCTTGGTTAGAAGTACCTAACCTTTGAACACTTTCCTTTATTGTGCCATAAGCAATACAGCTTCTTCTATCATAAATGTCTCATCGTAAGACTTAAGTGTTTGGAAGTTTCAAGATGAACATTTCTATTTTGCTGTTTATACATGGTTCTTTCTGACCTTGGCAAATAAGACCCAAAAAAAAGTTTTAGCACTTTTAGTGGTTAAAGATATAAATACTTACTGTCTATGTGACTTTACCAGAAATTCATCTGCTTTTCCTCTCTGTCTCTCTCTGCCTCTGCCTTTGTCTTTCTATCTGTCTGTCTCTCTCTCATACTCACACACACACACACACTCCTTATACCACTATTATCCTTGTCTTACTGGCTCAGTCTTAGTAATAGAATCTCAGGTCCTAATGGTGATGGGAAGATGCCACCAATGGCGCTAGAAATCAGTCACTCTTATTCAATCAAAAGACTACTATAGATTTATGAGATAATACACTTGAAAATGTTCATGTTTTAAGGTTTGGTGTCAGATATAATTTTTAGGGAATCCCTTTTGACATTTCCCCCTTTGAAATTTTCGTATTCGTAAGCAGCAAAGGTATAGGTTGGGTTAACTAAGAACCATTTACATAGTAAGAAAAGAGTTGTCCTGAGGGATCCCTATTCTTTCTTCACTGGTCAGCACAACTCACGTAAACCTCCTTGTCATGCTCGTAGTATACTTCTTCAGGTTACCACCATCTTGCTATCCTTGCTTCCAAAAACTTTGTAGGCTTCTGTGAACTATCTCACGAACTTCTTAAAGATTGCCAGTTTCTAGTAGGGTGCTCATTTAAAATGAGAATCATCTGGTTGGCTACAGTTTGGATGGTCATCATCAATCAGGAATCTACCTAGCCTGAACTTTGAAACAATCCCAGTATGTTGTGAACAGACTCACAAAAGGTTTCTTTTTTCCTCCCCCTTTATGAACATACGGTATACACACATCTTAAGCGGCACCACAATAGCTCTGCTGGTGATATCAATATAGGTCCTTCAATCTTTCAATAATGTTTTTAATCATAAGCTTTAAAGCACAATTGTTTTTACCTTGAAATTCTTAAAAATCTGTTACGAGACAGAAATAAGAGATTAATGGAGATCTTGCAAAAAAAGATAAATGACACCACCAGAATACCACAAAACTGGGGGGAAAATTAATTGAACCTATACTTTTGATAAATATTTATTTTTTGCAGGAGAAAAATGCATACTAGTTTAAGCTGTCATTATACTAACCTACAGCCTATTTTTCATATTATTAGTAATACATAATGTGGTAGTTTATATTCAAAAATAAAACTAGAATGTATATACCTCATGTATTTATCCAGAAATACCCCAAGGTTACTATGGTTACGAAAAATCCATTACCTTTGAATACAGAATGAAAAAGTTTGACTTCAAGTGTGTGCTATTTATTATAGTGAACATCAACAGCCTTCGCGAGGTTCTCTAACTGGATTCATTTTTCAGTGTCATAACTGACCCACCATTTTACTAGCTTATGGCCTATGCAAGGCAAAAATTTGAACTGTATGCATTTTTAAATATATTTTGTACTAACTCAAGGTGCAGCACTGCCTTTGACTTTTAATGCTTCATATTTAAGAGGAAGAAGAAAACCATTCCAGCCACCTAGATGCTAAGTGGCTTTTGAATTGAAATGCATTTACTTTGACCTGTATCCACCATGGATGCAAGATCCATTTTTTTACGCATAACGGAAAAACGTTTGTTCTATGTGGAAACTTAAAAGGAAGCTATGAATAAATGGAGTAGGAGTGAGAAAAGAAAGGTTGACACCTTGAATATTTAGGAGGGGACATTAAGCCAAGTCATTAAGGAAGTTTTTGATGGTGTAGAAGACAAAGAACTGTAACTAGTGCAGGTGACTGTAGCCAGGAAAAACAGGGTATGAAACACAGCTCTTAAAGTAGTTTCAAACTGAATCCTTACCCCTATTAAACTTTTGCTCAACCATACTATGATCAGCTGAATCAAATATAAATCGCTAATCATCATACAAAAGTATGCAGTAAACTAGTAGCTAAACATTCAAATAAAAATAATATTTTCAGGTTGTAAAACTGTCAAAGATGTAAGGATGTAACATTCACTGTTTATGAACTCTTCTGGAAAACAATGCAAAAATGTATATCAAGTATTCTGAAAAAGTTTGCTACTTTGATTTAGCTATTCCCCATTTAGAGATATAGCAAACAAACATTTATGTACAGTAATATTTATCACAAAATATTTAAAATGAGATAAATTAGAAATTTTGAATTTTTAAGTGGTTAAATGCATTAATGTACATTCATAAGATGGAATATAACATTATTAAAATATTTCAAGATACTTTTAGAAAAATCCTTGTGGTGTGAGATATATTCATAATAAGGGAATATGCAAGGATTCCAAATTATACATTATAGCTCAATTTTGTTAAAATGAATAAAGTGCTGGAAGGAATTACATCAAATACTAAGAGTTTCTATCTGTAAGGTGGGATTATCAGGTATTAGATATCTGCATATTTTAAATTATCTTCAGTAAGCATATGTTACTTTTATAACTAAAAAATGCTATCAATTATTTCTCTAATAGTAGACTATATCTTTCATTTCTCAATCTCTCTATGAATTGATATTTTAGCACTGGAGAGATCCATTTCATTGACCCTAAACTCTTGCTATTACTGACAGCACCAGCTAGAATAGAATAGAATAGAACAGAACAGAACAGAACAGAACAGAACAGAATAGAATAGAATAGAATAGAAGTTCTATCCACAAGCTACTCAGAATGGAAAGGACATTATGCCACAAATATCCTGGCACAAAGACAAGCAACGAGTACCAATAGCATCGTGGATACATTTTATGATGAAAAGGGGCAGGATTTAAAGTGTCTTTAGAGGCTAAAGTGAGACCCAATGCTAGAGCAGTTTTCTCCATCAGTTTTCTCTGGGCTGACTTCAACCAGCCAGATTCCCCTTCCCATTCTTCTTTTCTGTGATTCCTAGTGGACAGGTGAATTCTGAAGACATAAATGACCTAAATGTAATGTATATCACAGATACAAAATCTCGAAAGAGTTGAAAGAGATCTAAAAGACCATTTTATTTAACCTGCATGCCATTGGAGAATCTCAAGAAAAGTGGACATTCAGAAAACACTCACTTTTGGGTGCTGTTACAAACTGAATTGTGTTCTCCAAAATTTACATGTTGAAGCCTTAACCCCCAATGCGACTACATTTGGAGATAGGGCTTTTTTTAAATTCAATTTTTATTTTATACTGGAGTATAGTTGATTTACAGAGATAGGGCTTTTAAAGAGGTGATGAAGGTTAACTGAGGTTACAGGGATAGGGCCCTAATCCAATGGTTCTGATGCCCCTAAAGGAAGAGGAAGAGACAGCAGGGGTGTACACATAAGAAACACCATGTGAGGATGCAGGGAGAAAGTGGCTGTCTGCAAGTCAAGGAGAGAGGCCCCAAGAGAAACCAAACCTGCCAACACCTTGATCTTGGACTTCTAGCCTCCAGAACTATGAGAAATAAATTTCCGTTGTTTAAGCCATCCAGTCTGTGGTATTTGGGTATGGCAGCCCTAGAAGATTAACGTAGGTGCTCTGGGGTTTGTAATCAAGCTTCCATATCCCTTTCAGAGTTGTTGTGAGGAATAATAAAATGTGTTCAATAAGTAGCATGTGTAGAGATGAAATGTGTGGACTTTGAGGCCAGAGAGACCCAGATTTGAATCAGTTTTTCCAATTACCGACTAGGATTTCTTGGCATCTCTGGGCCTCAGCTATGCTGGCTATGACACTTGAATCATCACGTACAACTCTGAACCCCATCGTAACGTTTTTGGCTTAGCTCCTCTCCTTAGTGACCAATACTGTATTCCTTCTGTACTTCATATCTTCTGCCATTTGGAGATAAAAGCAACAAGAAGTATAGTTGCCTTTGAGATGCCAAGGAGGACATAGGAAAAAAATGTTATGAGTCTTATCAGAGAAATAATCTTTAAAAATCTACCTGAAGGATGAACACCACCGAAGAAACCATTATCACTGTAGTTAGAGAAGATGGTTAAGGACTCTATAAAAATATTCCACTTTCTTTATATTATATTTGGGGCATCTCTTATACTATGCTAACATTTGCCATGATCTTTCAATGCAGATACTATAGTCACATGGGTCTGTGAAGGATTTGAGTCAATGGAATACAGAATTAGTTTCATTTTTTAGGTGGCATGAGAAATCAGTGTGAATTCTAGCCTCCTCTCCTCCCCACCCTGTTCTTTTTCTGGCTTTGGAGTGTCACCTCATGGGGCATTCTGCACATTTTGGAAATCTTCAAGGTCCACACTTTTTTTTTGGGCGAGAGGAGTGGTACGCGGGCCTCTCGCTGCTGTGGCCTCTCCCGTTGCGGAGCACAGGCTCCAGACACGCAGGCTCAGTGGCCATGTCTCACGGGCCCAGCTGCTCTGCGGCATGTGGGATCTTCCCGGACCGGGGCACGAAGCCGCGTCCCCTGTGTCGGCAGGCGGACTGTCAACCACTGCGCCACCAGGGAAGCCCAAGGGGTAATCTATTTTTATTTTTAGTATTTATTTTTTAGTTTAGTTCTCTCTACTAAGTTTACTAAGAACATGCTAGGTGTTTTTCTAGTTCTAGTTCCCTTCAAAATCCTGAAAATTGCAGTTAATTCTATTTTACTGTTTCAGAAACTAAGTCTCAGAAGTTAAATAACTTGTTTTAAGACCGCATACTCATCATTAGTCAGAATACTTGAGATGGTATCAAAGTCTACCTCTCACAGGCTGTGTGGCCTGAAGGAAGTTGCTTAACCTTTCTGTGCCTCAATTTCCTCATTTGTAAAATGGGGGTAATGATAACACCTACCTCACTGAATAAGTATTACAGAATTCTATCCAACCATGATGAATGAAATACAGAAGTAATAGTTCTTGTGCTTTGAGGCCTCTCAGACTAGAGAGGAGACAAAAAATATAAATTCAGAGAACTCAATTAGACGAATGCCATAGCCCTGTGCCAATATGCCTCATTCCTGCATCTTTATGTGTTGCCATGAAATCATGAGCATCAAGGGGCTGAGGGGAGGTGGTGTCTGGCTGGTTCTCTGTTACAACCTTAGTACCTGGCATTAATGTGAAGGAGTGAATACCTAAACAATTAATCCTGTCTCTGACGCTAACCTGTTATGACCTTTCATGAAGAATTTAAACTCTCTAAGGCCTCAGTTTTTCATCAATCAATATTTGATTAATGATGTCTCACCTACTAGTCACATATAATATCTAAAATATCATAAAATATATAACCACTATTACCATACAAATGTAAACACCATTCAGGCACCAGACAACGTACATAATACAGGCCTCGTGTTTCACAAGGTTTCCAACAATTCACTTTTCTTAAGTGTCATGACACTTTATAATATGATCTAGGCAGATATACTATGTTTCTTCCCAAATGGTCTCAAATTCAAACCACACTGAGTCACACTTCTGAGTCTTAAGCTTATTCCACATTCATGAGGATTTTAAAGTGGTTAATTCATGTGCCAGTGGCATTTGTTTGAAATGACATCATCGCCTCAATTGGATTGACATGACATCAACTGAATTGAAATGACATCACTGTACTGCGAGCACGGCTGGGGAGCACACTGGGTCCCAGCTTCAATCTTGTGATCAGTTAGAGGCAGAGGAGTCATATGCTGAGCTGTCTGTGTTGATATTATACATTTCCAAACCCCCCTCTGCATCTGGGCAAAGGTATATTAGTAGAAGGATTCAGGTAAGGAGTGGTGGGACAATGGTAGAGAACATGCAGTAAGACAGCCTTGGGGGAGGGGGAAGGGAGCCAGCGTGAGCCCTTTTCCATTTTTCCAGCTTTGACTTCACTGTAAGTGTAATGTAACCACAAAAGTCATGGAATTCTAATGATTTAACAGGAGACAAAACTAAGTAACCCAACTTTCGAAACTGCATTCTCAGATAACTATTTTTTATATATATATATGTATATATAATATATATATTATATATATACTATATATATAATATATATACTATATACTATATAATATATATACTGAAATATATATATTAATTTGTAAGTATATATAATATATAGTCTTTAATATAGACTATAACTATTTACTGATACCTATAGAAGTCTTACCTGTGACTGTGTAGTTCTCTCCATTGCCTGAATAGATTAGTATCCCATCCATATATAAGGAGTACTGAGTTATAATACCATTTGCCTTTTTGGGTGGATTCCAGGAGAGTAACAAAGAATTGGGAAGGGATTTGGCTACTGGTGGCTGAACCTCTTGTGGTGCTGTGGGAAAAATTAAAAAGATATATAGAGTCTAATTTTAGTTTACTTTTCTAATTCAAACTTTTCACACCCAAACCAATAAATCATGGAATAAGCCAGAAATCCCATGCATGGAAATGTTCCTGATTCGTGGGCAGCTTGTCAGTAATTGCTTTAGGAACAGTACTAAATACCTGTCCTGAATTTATGAGAATTTGCCTCAATGATGGACGGGGAGTATTTACACTGGTTCGCTTACTGATGCTTCTGTTACTTCATCGCAAGTATTATTAACCCATAATCCCTACTTGGGCTGTGCCTTTTAAAGCAAATTAGACAGAATCCCTACCCTTGAGGAGCTTTTGATCTAAGATAGGCAACGCTAGGGAGAGCGGTTCATAATCGATATAAAAAGACCTATATGTAGCCATAGAAATAGCCAGAAGATACAGAATTAATTACGTATGAAAATTACAACGTATGTGAGGTTTTTTTTTAGTAAAGGGGGCCTGTTCATTTTCTGTAATGGTCAATGAACTGGAGTCACAGGAACTAAAAAAACTTATAGAAATTGATCCTAAACATGCCTATCGTTCAGTAAATTAGTAATAAATTTAAGGAAAAACTAGAAATTGGGAAATCCTGAAATAATGGAAAGAAAATGGTGAACTGAATGAGCAGGAATCCCTCTGGGGTTGAGCTGTGAAGTAGGTTTGGAGGGTACCAGGCAAGACATGGACAGAGGGGAGAAAAGAGTGAGATATAGGACAATCTGTGCCATCTGGAAGTTGGTGGAAGTAACTGGAAAAGGGAATAATGATATATGCCTCAGCAGAAGCAAAGACACAATAAGAAAGATGGAGAGAACATTGAGAAAACACGGAAGATGGGTCACCAATGCTGTAGCCCAGGTGAGGGTGGTCTGGTGAGGTCAGGTGCAAGGCATGAAGAACAAATTGTCACAAGAAGGAGTTTACAAACTCTTGTTTTCTGTCCTGGTTTCATCAGATGAGCCCCATTGTCTTCTTTTTTTTTTTTTTGGCCACCTGGTGTGGCATGCAGGATCTTAGTTCCCTGATCAGGGATAGAACCTGTGCCCCCTGCACTGGGAGCGCGGAGTGTTAACCACTGAACTGCCAGGGGAGTGCCTCCATTGTCTTTCTTTACACATTTTCTGTGCGAGTGGTACTTGCTTTAAGGATTTAAAAGAAGGAAGGGGGAAGAAGAGGAAGTGGGTAAGGGCGGGTGGAGGGATAGTGAAAAAGAAAGAGACTGGCAGACTCTTTTTCCCTAAAGATCAAGGTTTTAAGTCTCCTGAATCACTTTACAACTAGACAGTAAGAGAAATATGTTAATGCCTCTCATCCAGGAGGGAGAAATACGAAGTAACAACGCTTTAAATGTTTTGAGAGCTGTTATTTCTTGAAGAGATGCATTCTGACGCTCGAGCAAAGCTTTCGCTTTAGAGTGCTAAAATATTTTCTCTTTCCCACTGCCTTCCTAAATGTATGCTTTCTGAAACATTAATTTATGCCAACAGTTTGTAAGTTCCAGGTACAACAAAAGTGCGACTTGAGGCGGAAGGAAGCAGGTCGTGATTAATAATGCCTCGATCGGCCTTTGGAGGTTCTATCACACTGAAATAATTGTTGCTCACGCTGGGGTTTAGCAGTTAAAAGAGACCATGGAAATCAACCGTTGGATTCTCAATTTCATACTGTGCCATACAATCAATTCTTTTTAGTCAGACTGTCTCTAGATTTACTTCTGAGCCATAGTAAAATGAGGAAGCTTTCATTAATCTTTCAGATGCTTCATATTAATGACAAGGCTCTTGCATGAACAATGTAACAGCAATTAAAAAGCCCATTAATCTGCATTACAGCTATTAAAGATGCATGTCATTAAAGGGTATGGAGTTTGATTCATTTTCGCTCCCCCCCAAAAAATGGAGCAATTATGGCCTGGCAATGCACTTTGTCATCAAATTAGGTTGGGGTTTTGTAGCAAATGGCCTTGCAGCATTTAGCTCTTCTCCTATTTTATTATTCATGACTGAAATGTGGAAGTCAAGACCTTTGAAATTACTTTACCTTCTTGTGGAGTAGAGACGTTCAGTGCGTGCGAGCTCTCGGTACAGCCAGCCAAAGTGCAAGCAGCTAGGGTTACTGCATAGTTTTTGAAGGGTAGCAAGCCTGTCAATATGCCTGTAATAAAAGGGGACAAAAAGAGGTTTGCATGTTTACCAGAAGAAGCTATACAGAGTATTGTGTGTGTGTGTGTGTGTGTGTGTGTGAGAGAGAGAGAGAAAGGGGGGTAGAGACACAGAGATGTAGAAAACAAAAACATATGCTCCTTTACTTCATTTTCCTGCCTGTGTGCTGATTGCAGAATGGTGTGACTAGCAAGAAAAAATTTAGAAAGAAACAGATATCGTCTATTAACACACATATGTGGCATCTGAAAAAACTGGTATAGACGATCTTATTTACAAAGCAGAAATAGAGACACAGACGTAGAGAACAAACATATGGATAGCAAGGGGGAAAGGTGGAGGGTGGGAGGAATTGGGATGGACATATATACACTATTGATACTATGTATAAAATAGATAACTAATGAGAACCTACTGTATAGCACAGAACTTTACTCAGTGCTCTGTGGTGACCTAAGTAGGAAGGAAATCCAAAAAAAGAGGGGATATATGAATACGTATGGCTGATTCACTTTACTGCCCAGTAGAAACTAACACAACATTGTAAAGTAGCTATACTCCAATAAAAATTAAAAAAAAAAAAAAGAGAGAGACCTGCTTATTGTTAAGACAGCTCTAAATAGCATTTTCCCAAATGTGCTTCTCGGACGCTAATGCCCCTGAGATGTTTCCCCAGTAGAAATGGGGGATTCCACATGTCATTCGTAAAACAGAGCCCAGTGTACCTGATAGTGAAGACGGCCATCATCCCATTTCAGGATACTAGACCTCCTGCAGAAACAAAACTATCTCATTTTCTTTTACCTCACATTTTTCAACCTTATTTAACTAGAGAGTCCTTCTTATGCGACATCTATTAACACACATTAGGAGATGCTACTCCCAAGAGTTACTTCATTATTTTAACGGTAGGGTACACGCATACAAACTATTTATTCACGTTGCAGCTAACAAATATGCAAATCAACATAGTTGAACAATTAGCCAATTAAATAATTATGCTTTTGTACTTCTTGCAAAATTATTAGTTTGTTTAATTAAGACACCTGTCTTAAACAGAAGCACTGCCCACAGAAGTGTTGAATTAACCTGACTTGGTGGTGGATATGTAAGATTTGTTCCGCAATTTAAGGTGCCTGCAGAAACTAAAACACATTTTGTTTACTGGTGTTTATAATCAAGGCAGAGGCTCTTTATTTAGTTAATCCCATGAATTAAAGAAGTATCAAAAATATAATTTGTGTATTTGCTCACCATTGTTTTCTGTTGCAGGTTTTAGAGCTGTTTTAATCCCTAATCACATAGACTGTCATCGTTCTTATAAAAAGACGGTCTTACTCGTAGTATCCCTTTATCGAGTAAACCTTGATTGTTTTAATGAACTGGCATTGATGACAGCTTGCATCATTCAACAACAAATTTTAAAATACATGTTTGCCTATTGCCTTTCCCCAGGAGAAAGGATAAAATATTAAAAGAGCAAAGATCAGGATGAAGCAAAGACCACAGCCCTTGTTTGCTTTGGCCCTTCTCACTTGCCCTCAGTTCCCAGTGTTGCCTGCAAGTCTCTATTCTAGCAGCTCCCCCAAGCATCCCCCTGGGCTACCCAACCCTCTCGGCTGCACTTGGCACCAGCCTCTTAGCCCGCGGCCAAAGAAGACAGCAAGCCAATGAACTAACACACATACACGTTGGACCATCTCATGCCAAATGCAGCTCTAATTTCAAAACGCCTTCACGTTGTCACCTTCTGCTTTCCCTCACTCCTGCCACTGTGACTGTCATTTCCTCTTGAATCTCCCAGATCATGACCCACATTCTGAGCTCACTTTTTAAAGGGAGGTTATTTCTCCTTCCACTAAAAGTCTTAAAGGAAAGCTTACGGCATCACATATGCATCTTCATCATGTAGTGAGGTCATGGTTAAGAGCAAAGATGCTCGTGCCAGATTGCTCGGGTCCAGATGCCAATTCTACTACTGATTTGTAGTATGGGTCTGGGCAAGTTGCTCAGACCTCTGTGCCTTAGTTTCCTCATCTGTAAACAGATAATGATCGTATCTATCTCGAAGAAGAGGCCTCACAGGGATAATATAGTATCATGGGGATATGAGATGGGGATACCACAGTATTCACCTCGAAGTGTTACTATCAAGATTAAATGAGTTTGGGACTATAACATGCTCAACGCAGAGCTGTGTAAGGGGAGAACTCTAGCACAGGGCCTTGGTAGCCCAAGCTATGCTACCATTCCAACTCAGTTTCTGCCTGCACTGTACTATTAAATATTGATTTTTATCTTGTCAAGATCGCTAGTGATCCCTTACACACCAGACCAAGTAACCCTTCCACGGTCCTTATTCTCCTCTACTTACTGGATTTTGCCTTGTTCAGCTGCCGTCTAGGCCACAGAATTTTCCCAAGGAGTCCTCCTAAATTACTGAGGGCTCCTTGCTTTTCTTGACCAACTCATCTTCCTTTCACAGTCCCTTAAATTTTTTTTTTTTTTTTAACAAGATCGGGTCCTCAGGCTTCTTTCTTCTTCTGAACACTTGCCTTTGTTAGTTCACTTCTTCTAAACATTTGCCTTCATTAGTTCCTCAAGCCTCATCTCTCATTTATATCTGCAGACTTCACATCTCTCCTCCAAGCTCTGGTTCTGCATTTCTACCTGCAGGCCGTGTATCCCACATGGATGTTCAGCTAGCGTTTCACTCTCAATCTGACCCAATCCAGACCCAACAGTCAAAACTATTTTGCAAACTTCCCTCTTCCTATTTTTTTTTTAATTTTTATTGGAGTAGAGTTGATATATAATGTTATGTTAGTTTCAGGTATACAGCAAAGTGAATCAGTTATCCATATACACATATCTATTCTGTTTTAGATTCTTTTCCCATATAGGTTATTACAGAATATTGAGTAGGGTTCCCTTTGTTATACAGTAGGTCCTTACTAGTTATCTATTTTATACATAGTAGTGTGTATATGTTAATCATGGATGGACCCAGAGATTATCATATTAAGTGAAGTCACTCAGACGGAAAAAGAGTAATATCACATGGTATCACTTATACGTGGGATCTAGAAAATGGTACAAATGAACTTATTTACAAAACAGAAATAGAGTCACAGATGTAGAAAACAAACTTATGGCTACCAGAGGTGAAGCGGAGGGAGGGATAAATTAGGAGACTGGGATTAACATATACACACTACCATTTTTCCCATTTCTTAATACCTCCGTCATGATCCCTAAATTCCGGGTTCAAAACTAACATGTCCTTGTGAGATATTATCCCAGCCATTTTATCCTCTGAAAATCTTTGGCATTTGTCACGTCTTTCCTATCGCCAAGTTCAAATCTGTCAATACTGCAAGTCTAAATAAGATGAGTTGCATGTCTGAATTAGTATAATGCCATATTAACAAGTAATGAATCGGCCCCCAGAAAATAAAATTTTTAATCCTACAGTGAGCAAGGAAAATATGTTGGGACATGAAATGTTTCCTTTGTTCATCACCTAAAAACCTAGGTGGCATTGCCTCTCATAGGTGGCCCTGACCTAGCTGGGGCACAGATATATTGTCACAAAAGGCACAGTGGCTGTATACAGTTTGATGCTCTGCAATCTTCAGCATGAAGGTGCGTCATACATCCAGATAATTATCATTGGGAAACATAAAAAGCCGCTCCATTGTGTTACAAAATACCTTCCCTGAGACATTCTTTCTTTCCAAATCATAGCTGAAGTGCAATGTTGGAATTGTGACTATTATACCAACTTAACAAGAAGGTTATTAGTGGAGACTTTAAGAAGGATCATGTCAACCCAGATACTGAGTTCACATTCACTAAACGGTCTTTGGTGTTTAACCTTTCTTGCCTTCATTAAATGAGGCACTTTGTGTGTATAGGTTTATCATGAAACTCCTTTGCTAACTTCTTCCCCCCTTTAACCTTAAGGACCTTAAAAAACAGGCAATATTCCTCTCAGCAAACTTGCATTCTTCAGTTTGTGCTTTGGTAGAGAAGTTTACCAAATTGTATTTCATAGAAAAATCCCAATATTCTGAAAGAAAGATGCTGGAGAGAAACCGGATCATCTTTCAGGCCATTTATCAAAGTGCTCACATCTCCTATCTCCAGGCAGGTGAAACAATAATAATAAACACTGAGAAATGAGAGCTGCAAAATAGAAAACAGAAAAGGAGGAGAAGAAAAAGCTGATGTCTGGGCTCTTGCCAACTTCGAATCGCAGGTAGAAAGTTTGGGGTGGGTTGTAAGTCACATTTTCAAACAACGTGCCGTACTTTCTGAGTCTGAGGTGGCCTTTCTTTCCTATGTGCAGTGGGGATCTTGCTTATAATGTTGTGTCTCAGAGACAAAGTTTGTCAAACCATCGGAATAATTTCCCCTACATACGGGTTAGTATCATCGACTTCAGTAAGAAGAGCAGTGTAATGATTGAGCATTTTCTCTCCTCTTGTCAGGTTACGCTGAGGTTGGGGTAGAAGGGGCTGGTCAACCAGGTGGCCCTCACTAAATCAGCATAACGACCAAGTCATCCTATTGCCTGAGACATGCGGTTTCTCTCTTTTGTTTCTCAGTATGGAGCGTTTTCCAGGATGGATTAAAGTTAATGCTCATAAAAAGTTCTGCTATTACCAAAAAATAAACATATTCTCCCCAAGACTAGGCAAGGTAGCCTTTCTTTCTTGGATAGATCCCTAGAGACCATTGAGTGATTGGCCAAATGGTCTTCCTTTAAATGTCAGAGTCAGACTTAGATTATATACTCTCCAGAAGAAGAAGTGGTACTACTATGACAGCATATCAGTACCGAACAATTATTTATCAACTTTCCTTCTATATGCTTCTGGGAAAGGTGCTATAGACCACAGCTGATCTTTACAAGGTTTCTAATCAAAGAAAATATTAGAGCTAGAAGGACCCTAATGATAACGATAATACACACATTAAATACATAAAGCAAAATGCTTGCATACATGTCAAGTGGACAAGGGCATTTATAAGATCCATGGCTTCCAGTCCAAGATGATAGGGGATCTATATCTAATTAAAGGCAAAGAGAAAAAAGGGATAATCGTTGAAAGTATACTTCAGTATTATACTTAAAAGAATACTGAAAAACGTACAGAGTGACATATTTATAACAGAATCCCAGAGAGAAAAATATGGCATATACACTGTATTCTGTGTCCATAGAAAACCCAATAAGGTAAAATGGGGTCGTCTCCTTGATGATCCTTAGGATGTTTAAAATAAAGAAGTGAAAACTTTTAAGATTGGTTTGGATATGAGCCCCTTTTCTCTGGCAGACATCACAGAGGAGTCCTTTTACCCTTTGAATATGAGACTGTTCCTACCTCGAGGCAGGCCAGATGACCTCTCCAATTCCCTTTCAGCCGCAAAACTCTGTGAAATCAGAAAATGGTCCCAACCATGTCAGGAAACCTGCCAGTCTCTTTTGATAATGGAAGAGGGTGAGCTGAAAACACATTCCATAAGCATAAAGGAAGCATTATTGATGTCTTAAAAGTGTTAGGATCCCATGAAACACAGGAGTGTTGGTATCCGGATTAAAATCATTGGCACCAGCCCGACTAGAACTCTCACTGCTAAGCGATAATGCATTTTGCATTAATGCTTAACATTGAGAAATCCTGATGGGCCACACCAAGGGAGTTTGAAGCAAAGTGAGTATAGTCCCTTTGAATTGCAGTCCTGTAGACCTCGGAGGGTGCAGAAAGCCCAAGCCGAAAGAGCAGGGGCAGGAACGTGATTTAAGGGGTGGCAGCACATCACAGGAGGAAATCGAAGAGCCCTAGTGCGTTAGGTTCCAAACTGTGTGCTCTGAGGATTTCTGCCTAGCAGAGGGGAAGAGCCTTCTCCTCGAGAATCGCGCCGTTTAAAGTCCCTCGCAACGATTTTGGGAGCTCCTTGAATGCAGAACGTATGACCTTTTGCTTCTTTACTTGTCCTATTTTCCAGCAGTTATTACGATGGTTTACCAAAGGTGGACCCTTGATGTTTGCCCAAAACATAAAGACCTTTCATCCTCTTAGCTCACTCAGCTGTCTGCCTCACGATAAGAGATGCTCACTCCCGTCCTACCCTTTCCAGGGAGCTAGCAAAGGAACAGACACTGTTTCTTTTGACTGATAGATGATTATTTCCAACACTTGGTTTCCCGTGCTCTAACCTCGAGTTTCAAAGGAGCGCAAGAGAAATATTAATAATTGGAGGTGGCCTGACTACCTAAGAGAAAATCATTGTGGAGCTGACACCAGCTGTGCAAGCTTTTGTGCCTCTAATGAAACTGTATGCTGAGATGCAGGGACACAACAGAGGAGTCGGCTTTGACGCTGAGATTTTTATGATTAACTCTGACTCAATGCAGACAAGTATAAATGCTCGGCCTGGAAACCGAGCCTGGGACACAAGACAAAATGGCATCCTTTTCAAAGCCCAACACGCTTTGGAGAAGAAAAAGTGACTCTGTGTCTATTTACATCCTTGAGCACACTCCTCCCCCCTCCTCCACCCCACCCTCAGCTGCCAACCTAGGTGTTTGGCTGGCATCCACTGTAATCTGTTCTCCTTCATTATGTTAATCTGTGGGCGGAAAGATTTCTGTCATCTTCGAACCGCTTGTACAGCAACGGTAAACACCTTGGCCTGTCTGTAATTGGACAGGTGTCTGCATTGATGTCACCCAGCTTTTAATTCAATTAAAGAACTGGCTGCTCTGCTCTCATTACCCACCCATTTCTGTTGCACTCTGAGTCTGGCGGTGAAATCCGCACACAGCCATCACCTACCCCGAGTCCAGAGTCTGTGGTCCCCGTGCAAAGATCACGCAGAATATTTCAAACGGACCCCAACGATCCCAGTGTACTTTCCTGTTAGCAAAGGCATTTGGAATAAGATGGAGAATTTGTTCTATCTCTCTCTCTTTCTTTACCTTTAAATTCTCTATTGTCTAAACGGTGTCTTCTACCTACTGGCCAGTAATTAGGAGCTGTCCAGCAAAAAGAAAAGCAGTCTCTAGCTTCCCCTCCCCAGGGCTTTCCTCCGTCTCAAGAGAACTCATCAGAGTACAATGTTCTTATTTATTTGCTGGCATTTCACATTTGGATCAAGAAAGTGAGGGTGGGGAAAAGCAAGGCATTTATTAAGAGGGCCATCTGGTAAGGGATCCCACACAGGCAGAGCTGAGACTGCTACCTAGGGACACAGTAGAAGAACCCACTTTTTACAGAAAGCCAGCCAGGGGAAGGAGAGCTGAAGAGAAGGGGACTTTTCTGGCTTAAGATCCTGCTGCAGTGCTGAGAAATCCTAAATTTTAAGTGTCCTACATCTCAGAAAGAGTTTTGAGCCACAAACTAACCCAGTGTATGGATGAAAGAGACTAAATCAATCCAACATGCCGTGATTTCTGCCCATTTAAAGGAACCTCTGAAAATAAAGTTCTAACACAGACATTGTGACACAGTAACCTCATGAAACTGAATAATGGCATTTGTTAAATATGGATGAAAATTCAACGGTCTAACAGACATCTGGAAACGCACCCAGGATGCTTCTCCTCTGGTTCTTAGTAGCCTAGGAAAGTGGCATTTGTTGTTGTTGTCTTTGGGGGTAATAGTTTAAATAAAAATAAGGATCTCTAGGATTTATAAAATGAAAGTCAATTTTCATTTTAATCAAAAGGTAGAACAGCAAATGAGCTTACCCCAAACCTAACGTAACCCTTTGGAAACTAAAACTAATGTTTTACATATAATTTCCTGCAAATGGATTTTCTGACCTTACTTAAAATTTCTAGTACTAGGGAACACCTTGGATCAAAGACTAAATGGATTTCAATGTTTACAAATGGGAAAAACAAAATTGTTTATTCTTTCATTTTTTAAAATAAAATATAGGGTCTAATCCTAGTCTTAGAGAATGGTTGAAACAGTGATTTTAATTGAACTCAAAGCATTATCCAGTTAAGATTCTCTCAGTAGGCTTATAGCTAACCTCACATTTTTCATCAATGCCTTCATGGTTGGCAAGAACTACAGAGTCTCTGTCATTTTCCTTCTAATTCTGCAATTGATTTGAAGCCACCCACTCATGTGAACTCTTTATGGAGCATAAAGGGCTGTCACTGACATCATTAGAACTCTCCCAGAAAATATCAGACTTGACTAAGCAGGGAGTCAGGCAAGGAGACAGGAGGAAAAGAAAAATAAATGAGAAGGGAAAGTCATCCCTTATTGACCAGTGTCCTAGGTCCCCTGCTGAAAGCCTCCGATAGGATGAGCCCCTTGTACAGAGGGGGCTGCCGTTGGGCAGAGTGTAAAGGTCACTCAAGTCCACAGCAGAGCCAAGGTCAGAACCTACATCTTCTGACTCCAAGATCACTGATCCGCTTACTAGACCTAAGCCCCAGTTCTGGAAGAAGAAAGAAGGCGTGTTGAATAAATATTACTAAAAATAATAGCACACTTTTATACTAAATACTTGATTTAAATATATCTGAAAACGTGTTAATAGGTTCAAAGTTATTACTAAAACCTACTGTATACAAACAGAAAGTAAAATGCTTATCCCTCCAAATGAGTGAGTGTATATGCCTATAGTATTCCCTTACAAAAACAACTGATTCATAAGAAACTCTACATCAGTGTATATGTGCTTCTGTGTGTTACTGAGTATAACACTTTATATGTATATATATTTGGGACTAATCAAAAACTTTATCTATATATAACACTTTATATATATGTTTTCGATTAGTTCCACATATAGATACAATACAAATATAAAATGGTCATAAAAGTTAGAAAACAGAAAACTTGAGGTGACTGTTCCCTTTCTTTATCAAATGCGAGTAGTAACCCTTAAGTATTTATATCCAACACTATAGCATGGCCAACATGCCCAGTTGATTACTACACTACAGCAAAATTGATGTATTACCATCATTTTTAACCATCACACAACATGTTACCAAAAAGAAATCCAAATCCTGCACCGCGAATTCTTACTGCATAAAATAAAATGAGGAACTTGTAAAAATCCCCATCTGAAGCTTTCACAATGTACCAGGAGTTCAGGCACATTATATATTCAGGAGAGTTAGACAAAGCTATTAACTCATCAACAGTGCATTACCTGATGAAATTCTTCTACATTAGCTAAGCAGGAACATGACATCATTTCTATTTTTACTATTTATGTCATAGGCCATATTTTTGTCCTGTGAATTTTTTCAGACCAATTTCTTTCAAGATTTACATTTAAAGAAATAGTTTGTAATAAACCACAAATACGGAATATTAATCTATGGGGTACTGTGAAAAATAGCAGAGACTTCCTCAAAATTCATCTTTTAACAATACCATCAAAATGAATTTTTCAAATTTACCTCTGATGTTTGCCTATTGTGACAGAGACCACTAAATGCCCTCTCATTGTATATTCTCTTCCTCCACAGTAAAATAAAAAGACCCTTTTAGCTGGGCAAATGGCCACTTTGAATAAGTACATTTCCAGCAATCTGTGTAGCTAGGTATAGCCATGTGGCTAAGTTCTAACCACAGAATGTAACCAAAGGTGGAGGAATAACTTCCAAAATATGTCATTAAAGTGAATGTGTACATCCTTGTTCAACCATTCCACCTTCCTGCTGAACGGAAACCAAACTAGATGGCTGATGCTCCAGCAGCCATTTTGGACCATGAGGCAGAAGTCTTGTCTCTAAGGATAGCATAGCAAAACGATGAAGAGTGTGGATCCCTGGCACTGTGAACATCCACCCCTACATTGACCAACTGTGAACACCTATTATCAGAGAGAGAAAAACTTAATTTTGTTGAAGTCACTCTTATTTGGGATTCTCTGTCTCTCAAGAAAAAAATAATAAAAAATGAAAAACTTATCTCTACTGTTTTTGCCCCATAAAACACTCATTTTTAATATAATATTATACTTTAGAGAAAGTACTGCTTGTTACGTATATTTTACCATTAATTTTAAAAATCAGGAAAAAACAAAAGCAGATTGTAACAGTAGGATCCAGCACTAACCCAGAACACAGTAGATAATGGTTTTGTTTTTAATAAATGAATAGTTTCTGCTCTGTGTCATTATCAGCTTTGCAGCAGCATGGCTTCCATTATTTTAAATTGCAAATATATAGTCCCTGAGCTTCATTATGAGGTGTAAGTTTTGGAACTAATTTTTAGATTCTATTCATCCTATCAACATTTTTTCCCCGTTGGGAATATGTATGTTACGTTCCAAATATATATCTAAGTTGTGGTAGTTCTGCATATTATTTCATAAAATTAGAGAACTATAGAACTGCAGAACCAGTAGTTCAAAACTCAACTCAGCATGATAAGACAATAGTAACATTATGTTAACTACAGGGTTAGCACCAAAACCCTGCATTTGTTTCTTTATCTCTTCCTTCATTCCTTCAAGAAAAGTGTATGGATTACCTACCTTGAACAAGTTACTAAACAAGACTTAAAATAAATATAAAACATGATACTTGTCCTCTGGGAGCTTACTGTCTAATGAAAAAATAGAACGGGTGTACCAAGAGCAGCCATAGGCAGTTTTAACAACTGTGGAGTAAGACTTCTCAGCTGAATAGAAAAAAAATTACAGGGCAGGGAAGTTTTTATTACAGTTATCTCTCTGAAGGCTTCTCAGGCAAGTATAGTAATTATAC
The DNA here is from genome assembly GCF_937001465.1 of Orcinus orca. Taxonomy (NCBI): domain Eukaryota; kingdom Metazoa; phylum Chordata; class Mammalia; order Artiodactyla; family Delphinidae; genus Orcinus; species Orcinus orca. The sequence continues at coordinate 18,501,186 of NC_064559.1, read as the reverse complement.
ATATATATAATATATAACAAATATAATATATACGTATATGTGTGCATATACATACACATAAAGAGTAGAATCTTACTTATGGATGGACTAATGGTTGGGGTTAAGTTCCAAAGTCGGGCATAAGGCAAAAATCACTCATGATTTAAAGTCCCCTTGACAACTCCTTATACTGCCCATAAAGTACAGTGCATTTGATTTTGTGTATGCCTCTAATTCTTCATGAATCAATGATTTTCTATGGCTCTCAGTTCTTCATTCTTTTTGTAGACACCCCAATGGTGTCTACAAACAAGAGTTTCCCTTTTCTGTCAATAGTTGGGAAACCCTAAAATTATTCACACATTCTTTCCTTCTAACAGGTATCGATAGTTTCGGGATTGGATAGCATCCTTTGCCTGTAAGATTACTTTAAGAGTTTTTTCACTCTTTTTTTTCATGCCTTCCCCACTTCCAAGGTGTGTGGTTAAATGTATGTAACTGAAATACACAGATGAGACTTCACTACGAGATTAATTACAATTATATTGCATGCGTGGAATTGCACTGGTCTCCTTCTTCTCTGGACCTAATGGGCATTCTGCATTTTGTATATAAATAGAGAACTCTCTGCCTTTCTAATGGGCATCGTGGCCTGGGGGCTGAGAGGGTTGGGTTTGTTAGAAATGCAGAATCTCACACCACAGTCCCAGACCTACTGAATCAGAATCTGCAGTTTACAGAGATCCCAAGTAATTCTCACTTCCTTTGCACTAGCAGCTTTCAGAAGCACCACCCTTAAGGGTCAGAGGCCCTACTTACACTGCCTCTATTTCTTCACTTGCCCTACCACCGTTCTGCCCACAAAGCTAATGCTGTTGGAACAAGGGGCAGGAACAAACAAAGCAGGGGTAAATTCAAGCCCAGCAGGTGAAAATGATCCCTTCTCACCTGGCCACGCCCCTCACCCCAGTGGTTTTTAATATGTGGTCCACTGACCTCTGCAAGAGCATGGACTAGAACACTTGGTAAAGGCAGATTTCTCAATCCTAGCCCAAATACACAGACTCTTGTGCACGGAGCCCAAGAATCTGCATTTTATAAGCAATCCAGGAATCACCTTATGACCAGTAGAGCTGAGACTCACTAATTATTACTACTAGCTGTGGAAGAGACAGAAAAATGAGAGACTTTCAATATGGAACCCACTTGTTTCAGGTAGAAGAAAATGAATGTCTACTGTATATGAGGACTGAACCAGTTTTCACAGCAAAAGCTATATTATCAGTTGCATGATAAATTAAAATGTCTTTCTTTTTTTTCCATAAATTTAGATTTACGTGGGTCATCTGAAAGATTATTACTATTGGTGCATCAGCTAAGCTATAGTAAATAATAAATATGATTATCATTACCGGAAGAAGGAATATAACTCCTAGAGCTTAGCTCAATGTAATGTAACAATAAAACTGAGAAAATATCTTCTGTGTACCAAGTACATTCCTAGCACTATGCCAGGTGCTGTACTAATCATGCCGAAAATTAAGTCTACATGTTTAAGCATCTTCAAGAAAGAAATAAAACAAAATTGTATATGTGCAAATTCTTGAATGCATTCATTCTTGACAGAATTTCAAATCAGACTGGGAGGGGTCTTTCTGAGCAGCCCTGGGTTTGAAGGGAAATGCCAGCGCTGTCTCTCTGGGCAGCAGCTTTGGACGTTGAAAGTGCTGGAGGGAAAATCAGCAGGAGCTACGCAGAGTTAATTGGAGCCCTTTGCAACTAGTCTAAAGATACACTGGAGTGATAACTGCAGGGCTTTCTACCCTGAGGCTGCAGCTGAGGAAATGAACTTTCAAGAACTCCCTGCTCTGAACCCTGGCCTTCCGAGGGCACAGAATCCAGACTCTGTGGCCCAAAGGGGCCCATTTGTACCTGAGTGGGGCTGTTAACCCTTGGACTCTCCATGCTACTGGGACTTATCACATTTAATCCTCCAGTAGCCAAATTCGTGATTGGTAAATATTCTGTCTCACGCTTCTAGTGTTCCAGCTCTCTTAGTTAATATTCATCTTTTTATTTTCTTTTGCCTTCTGCATTTTGTAAAGTCTGACCATAATTTCCCACTTCTTCCCAAGAATCATTTCACTTAATTTTTTGGTCCTGTGATTTTCCTTTGCTAATTTTATTACTTACTTTTAATAGCTCATCTTTTTTTTTTTTTTTTTTTTCAGTACGCGGGCCTCTCACTGTTGTGGCCTCTCCCGTTGCGGAGCACAGGCTCCGGACGCGCAAGCTCAGCGGCCATGGCTCACGGGCCCAGCCGCTCCGCAGCATGTGGGATCTTCCCGGACCGGGCACGAACCCGTGTCCCCTGCATCGGCAGGCGGACTCTCAACCACTGCGCCATCAGGGAAGCCCTCATCATTTTTATATAGGCATTTCTCTTTCTTTTTTTTTTTTTTTTTTTGTCCTGTATTTGCAAGTTGCAGTTGGGAGGTGGAAGTTGTCATAAGAACTTCTGGTTAAAATAGAGACTTGATCACTGGTGTCAAACAGTGATCAGTGTTTGAACAGTGTTTCCCAATGCTGGCTGTACAACAGAGTTACCTGCTGACACTTTTAAAATACCAATACCCAGGCTATATTCTAAACCAAAACGTCAGACTCTGCGGGTGAGACCTGGACATCAATATTTTTTAAAGCTCCCCAGGTGGGTCAGTGTGCACCCATGGTTGAGAACTACTACCTTATAAGAATACCAAGGAGGGGCTTCCCTGGTGGCGCAGTGGTTAAGAATCTGCCTGCCAATGCAGGGGACGTGGGTTCGAGCCCTATTCTGGGAAGATCTCATGTGCCACAGAGCAACTAAGCCCCTGCACCGCAACTACTGAGCCTGAACTCTAGAGCCCGCAAGCCACAACTACTGAGCCCACACGCTGCAACTACTGAAGCCTGCGTGCCTATAGCCTGTGCTCCACAACAAGAGAAGCCATCGCGGTGAGAGGCCCACACACTGCAACGAAGAGGGGCCCCCGTTCACCACAACTAGAGAAAGCCCACGTGCAGCAACGAAGATCCAACGCAGCCAAAAATAAAAGACAATAAATAAATTTTAAAAAAAAAAGACTGAAGTAGAAGAATTAAGTACTCATCTCAGAAGATTCAAACAGAAGAATCAATACTGCCAAAATCAGAAAATGAAAAAGGAAAAAAACTATGAAGCAAAAACCCAGAATTCAGAAACTGAATAGTATAAAGATAACAATTAATTCATTGAACATTTACTATGTGCCTGTTTATCAGCAAAATATTCTATGGAGGTAATTCATTGTTTTTTTTTTATCTTTGCAACAATTCCATAACATGAAGAAGGTTTTTACCCCCAGTTTATATATGAGGAAACTCCAATACAGTGATATGTTTTTAAATTTGCCTGAGATCAGACAGTTGATAAGTGACATAACTAGATTGATTTGACTCTGCAAGCTGTGTCCTGGACTGCTAAAATGAGGAGGACAAACTGGGAAGAAATATACAATATTGGAAACTGTTATTTCTTACCAGAAGTAATGATGATATACACAATAGCAAACTTTCCAAGCCAAAGAAAGACCCAATTGTGAAGAAAGAAGAGCTCATTATATAACAGAAGAAAAATGTCATGAAAAGAAACCAACACATTTTATGATCACTTACTTGGTTAAGGACCCTATGTGAACCAACAAACCTAAATTGTCTTATACATCCAATATCAGTATTGTCCATTCAAATAAAAACCACTCTAACAACCAAAAATTAAACACAAAAATCTCAACAAATGTCACCTCAGAAATGCTAAAGGGGGATTACTCTCAAGATCAATAGCAAAACTACTCATGAACTACTCTATTGTCCTCTCTCTTGGTACCTTGTTATCTCAACTAATTGGCAAAGCAGCTGCCACTAACCTGTCTCCACACTCCTAACATCTCCACCAAATCCAGGTTTCTGGCTCTCTACTTTCTCCCCCCTCCCCCCTCACTTTCTAGTATTCTTTTTTCTTTACTATGAAATCTCTGACTTTGATACTTACTCAGCCTGGCTTTGGGGCTTTTCAATTCACACTCCCCTCCCTCAACAGACTGATTCGTCACAATAAAAGTCCACCTGGCAGTACCAGAGTTCTCCACAATCTTTAAGATTACCTCCTATGTACTTCCTTGTCTGTTCATTTCACAACTGTGAGCAACAGATACATCTTTAAAACCCTTTGGGGGGAAAAAAGTTAAAGAATTCATAGTCCACACAGGCAAGAACAGAAATAAAGGAATAACAACAACAGAAAGTACTGAAACACAATAACAAACAAAACTGGAAAGCATGAAATATGATGACAGAAATAAGAGCAATCAATTGTATAAGTCATAAAAATAAATGTGAGTTAAACTCCTCTACTAAAGTACAGAGAATTTTAAGTTGAATGTAAAACTAAATCAAACTAGATTCTGTTTACAGAGATACACTTAAAGCAATGTGACTTCAAAGGTTAATACACAAATGATGAATGTAAAAACAATAAGAAAAAGAAAAATACAAACAAAAATCAAGTTACCAAAGAAACTGATAATTGACAAACCCAAGAAATTGACCAAGTTGCAATAATTGAGAGTTTTTCCTTAGTTTTTTGTGGTTTTTTTGCGGTACTCGGGCCTCTCACTGCTGCGGCCTCTCCCGCCGCAGAGCACAGGCTCCGGACACGCAGGCCCAGCGGCCACGGCCCACAGGCCCAGCCGCTCCATGGCACGCGGGATCCTCCCGGACCGGGACACGAACCCACGCCCCCCGCATCAGCAGGCGGACTCTCAACCGCTGCGCCACCAGGGAAGCCCTTTCCTTAGTTTTTTACACATTGGGTATATAAAAATAAATAACAGTTGGTCAGTGGTGCTCTAATTTTCTTCTCTCTGTATACCATTCACATGCTTGAAATATCCTACAGTAACATCCAATTGTTTATTATACTGGTTTTCAATCTCAGGGGTACTCTCCTCCAAAAAGATACCCTTCAGAATCTGGGAAAGGCTGGTGTAATTTGAAAAGCCTCCCTGTCCCGTTTCTGATTTGATCTTACCTCAAATTTAGAATTACTAATTCAGAGGATATGCATCATATATATGTATGTATGTGTATATATATATATATATATATATATATATATATATATATATATATATATAAAATCAATATGGTATATCTCATATAAACAAATATTAGTCTACCCTGAATGGCGAGGATAGGTTTTTTTTTCATATTACCCATAGAAAACTAACAAAAACATTTAAAGATGTTATATTAACTATAGAAAATGTTCTTTAAAATCTGCACATAAAAATGTAAATAAAAATAAATGAAAAACGGGGGCATTCCCACACATAAGGCAAACATAAGTATAATATTCTTCATACATAAAGAGATATTTAAATCAATGAGAAAAATGTGACTCCTCCAATAGAAAAATTGAGGGTGAAATGTGCTACGTATGTCATAAAAGAAGTACAAATTACCAGTAAACAATGAAAATACTTAATGCCTCTAGTAATCTAAATTTGAGGTAAGATCAAATTAAAGTAATATTCTGATATATTTGGAAATTTTACAAAGTTTCTTTTACCTGTAAAACTTGTCAACTAGGATGAAATGAAAAATAAAATCTTGCATTCGGCTTGCTGGTGGGAGTATAATTTGTACAGTCTTTTTGGCAATTATTTGGCAACATAAAAATAACTAACCTTTGTTAAGAAATTACCATATGTTAAGCACTGTGCTACATGCTTTAAAAACATCTGATAGTTAACATTTATACAGTGCGATCCGATCCGTGTGTCATGTGCTGTCCTGTGTGTTTTACATATACATGGATTCATTTAATCCTCACAGGTATCCTATGAGGTGGGTAGTTATTTCATTCTCAGTTTACCCATATGGAATCAGAAGCACAGAGATGTTAATTAATTTGTCCAAGTTTGCACAGCTGAAAATTGTTAGACTTGGAATATCATCTCACTTAATATCTTTAATATTCTTCTGAGGTTAATATTATTCTCCCATTTCATAGGTTAAGACACTAAAAAAAGATCCAGGAGAATACATAATTTCTCCAAAGTCACAGGGAGGGTAGGCAGCAGAGGTTTGCATCAATGTGTGCTTGACCTCAAAGTCCAAGACTGACTAATGCTTTAAGAGAATTTGACCTAGTTGTTCCATTTCAAGGGGTTTATCCTACCGTCATTGTCAGGAATTCTTCCAAAGATTTACATACAGACTTCTAAAAAATCATATTAATTATAACAGCAAAAGTTGGAAATCCAGAAAATAAGAGGAGACTGAGACAAAATGAATTTGGGAGAGAGGCAGTGGAAAGCAACTGAAGAATTCTAAACAGAGAGCCATGATGATTGGTTGTGCAGTGGATTAGAGTCATGGGCGGGGGGGTATTCATGAGACAGAAGAATACTGTAGCTGTCCAGGTAAGAGATTGGAATGGTTTGGCTTGGACAGTAGATAGGGGAGAGACGGATCAATTTAGCACACAGTTTAGAAAATGGAATCAATAAAAAACATGGATATATGAGGTATGAACAGAATGTAAAAGTTGAGAAAAATTCTCAAGCTTAATTAACTGGGTGGCTGGAGGTGTCATTTATTGATATTGGGAATGCAGGAGGAGGACTTCAGGTTGGAGATGGTAAATTTAGAGATTACGAGAAGTCAATTGGAAATGTCAATTTTTCCAAATGTCTGCTGGATACACACATTTGGAAGTCTGGGTAGGACGTGCCTTTAGGAGTCAACAGTGTTTGTAGGATACTGGATGCTTTGTGAGTCGATGATTTTCCTGGAGCAAGACTGTAGGGAAAAAAAAAATTAGCAAAAGAGAGAAAAGGTCCCGGATCTAAACCCTGCGGTTCTCCAAAACGCAGAGTTAAGCTTCAGAGGGAGTGGGCAAAGGACACTGAGAAAAGGGGGCCCAGAACCAGAAGGGTCAGAGAAGTGAAGAAACATTTCAAGAGACAGTAAAAATATCCACAGTGTAGAATGCTATCGAGCTGTGGAACCAGGACTGTAAAGTGTTCTTTGGATATTTAAACATGGAAGTTGTTGGTGTCCTCAGCAAGGCAAGCGAGTGGAAGGCAGACCGCGTGAAGAAATGGGAACAAGGCCACAGATGCTTCTTGGTAGAGGCACGTTTGGGAAGAGGAGAGAAGGCACAATAGCTGGATGGGACTTTAGATCAAAGGAAGATTTTTGTCACTGCTTTGGGTTTGTTTATGTTTAACAATGGGTGTTGACAGATGGAGTCTGAATGACCTTGGGCAGAATCCAGCTGGGCACTGGCTCTAACTTTGGCATGCACCAGCATCACAAGAGGAGGGCTTGTTAAAATGGGGATTGCTGAGCTCTACCCCACAGCTTCTGATTCAGCAGGCGTGGGCGGCCTGGAGAATCTGCATTAATAAAAAGGTCCCAGGTGAGGCTGTTGATACAGATCCAAGGACCACACTTTGTGAACGACTGCAGGAGACAGAGGTTAAAAATATGTGAGAGGAAGTGAGACCACCAGTAACAGGTCTACAAAGGCATGAGGAGTTGGGGTCCAGAGGACTTCTGAAGATTTTATTTTTGATAGGATAAGGGAAGCTCTGTGAAAATAGGAAGGAAAAGAGAGGAAGGTAAAAAGTAAAAATAATAATGATGGCAAATACCTATTATATGCCCAAAACCCATTAAAATGTCTTAGCATTCATTAATTCACTTAACCCCTAATAACAACCCTGTCAGTCAAAAAAAATGCAATTAATGCATATATTTGGTAGTAAGAAAGTGACAGAAATTCTTTGATAGATTCTGGAGTTTTTTTGGTATCTAAGATGATCTAGCATATAAGACTATCAGCTGAGTGTGATAAGGAAGACAGGTTAGCATTTAGAGAGTTTGAAAAAATATAAAATATTTAATGAGGAGAATGGGAGAAGGCAATTACAGACATATGGTAGGACTGGTGTCATTACTGAGTGTCCATCTGAAAATGGGGATTGAGACATTTTAGTGATAAATTGCTCATTGTTTTCCAGCCCACTTAGCTGCAATGCACAGCCTGGGCAAAGGCTTAATCAGATTGGGTTTTTATTGGATGGGTAAAATGAGGGAGGAAGGAAGTGAAAGATACCATTTTTTTTTTTTAATTGGTTGTGTATTTGGGCTGTAGATACTAAGGAATCTAAAAAAACTGAAGTAAAGTTTGAGAGAGTTGACCGATAGATGTGTTAGAAAGACAATTAAGGCTACTTTATAAGCCATCAAATTTGTCAAGTTATGAAAGTCTTTGACAGAGGAAAAATACTTTTTTCTATTAAATTTGTTGATGCATTTTACTTTTTTTTTGGTCAAAGGCTTAAATTTGACTTTCCATTTAAATGGGCCTTAACATTTCATGAGGCTGAAAACTGCTGTCTTACTACACGTGCAGGACTTCGAGCACGGCACCTTGCGCGATGTGCCTGAGTGTATTTCACTCCAGCCGTTCTGCACGGCGCGCATGCCACACCGTGAGAAATTGATTCGCTGGTTTGCCCGTCAAACTGCCGGTGCTCTAGTACTCCTCTACCTTGACATAATTAGGTTTAATCAACAATTTTACAATAAATAACAGTGCTGTGAACTTGGGCTAGTCCCAACGAGCGAACTTTTGCATGGTGAAATAGGTCGCTGGCCCCATGTGTACACGTAGGATTGCTAAAAGATACATCTTTTTAGGATGTATAAAGATCCTAGGTACAAGGACCTGATTAAGGGCACGAGGGCCCTGTGACCTAATCTTTTGGGGATGGCGAGAATATCATCCTTGTAATGAAGCTATCCATAAGAGCCCATAACCATTACAGAATTATCCTTTCCATCCGAGATGGATAGAGGTGTCCATATCATTAGATGACCCTTAGATGACCCTTGTTGGTTTTTTTTTGCGGTACGTGGGCCTCTCACTGTTGTGGCCTCTCCCGTTGCGGAGCACCAGCTCCAGACGCGCAGGCTCAGCGGCCATGGCTCATGGGCCTAGCCGCTCCGTGGCATGTGGGATCTTCCCGGACCGGGGCACGAACCCGTGTCCCCTGCATCGGCAGGTGGACTCTCAACCACTGCACCACCAGGGAAGCCCAATCCTTGTTGTTTTGAATCAGGCAAAATATAGGAATCTTTAATGCGTTGGGGAAAAAGCCTTGAAGGACGTTTTTATTTAAAGTCAAACCAAAAAGAAAATTAATAAGACCTACTCCCTTGAGGAGTCGCCTTTACCTGTGAAGGTGCTGGTATCAACAAGCTCAGAGCTGGCAGAGGGCAGGCGGGGCGGACCGGTAGCATCTTCACTGTAGGCTCTCAAAATGTACTTCTCAATTACACCTCTAACCACAACAGGTTCATCCCAGGTCACCTCGATGCTATAGCCGTTTATGCTGCGGACTCTTGAGGGAGTTGGCACACTTTGTGGAGCTGTGAAAGGATAAAAGAGAAAATAGGGGAAACGGCAGTTCTGAGAAGACTATCGCTCGTATTCTTCACTTTTAATGGCCGCAGTAAATCAGACTTGACCATTAGCATAAATACAATTTATTAGAGTTGTAACTTTTCAGCACTGATTTAATATGACTGCACATCTTGAGCCATTCAGTTTAAGCGATATTTCAAAACCATCAAAACTCCATCGACATCACGTTCTTTCAAGCCTAGTCCAGGTTTTCCAAAAACATTTAATGTATCCGACATGTTTTAAACATCACTCATAAAGAAGGAGGTGGATGGTAGGCAGATAACAAGTTCAAACAATATAATGATGTACCCCTTTGAAGCAAGATAATTAGACTGTTATTATACATAGTGGTTTGACACTTTTATATTGTCGATGTATTAGCCAAAAAATATCACAAATGTGGTGATTGTATTGTACTTGAAGGTCTGATCCCGTTTGCCAAATTCAATTGTTTTTCCAACTAATTTTAAAAAAGCAAAGTTCTACCAGATAGGATATATTCCTAATTGCATTTAGGCGGGGTAGAGGAGCTGGTGCCCTTGAGATTCTACAAAATCATTTTCCTCAGAGCATCACAAAATACCACCACCAAACGAGGCAAGTTTAAAGGAACTTGCTGCGAAACCTCACTTATAAGCCAAATGCCCTCATTTAAAAAATCTATAACCTTTAATTATTAATTAGATATTTCTATGGTTCTGATCGGTAACGACTTCAGCACAGCTGACTGCACTGGGAACACGGAGAAAAAGCCCAAGGAACTTCATGGCAGGATGATGGATGAGAGACAGGGTCTGACCGCTCCTGGACTCCTGAGCCCTGTCGATGGAGAATCACTCTGGTTTCCCTCCATCAAATAGCCTCCTTCTCTGCCTTTACTGTTCAGGCCAATAAAACAGGACAGTTTTAAGGGAAACAATGTGAACGTAAGGGATGTGAGGAAGCACAGAGGCGGAGAACCACTGTCTGAGCAGGTAAAACACCACAGGCGCTTCTGGAAACACACAGGCTACACAATCAAGTTGCAAGTAATGGGACAATGGGAGTGATTTTGATTTTATTAGTTCTGAAATGTGGTCCAGAGCAAAGTAGAGTCCTGTCTAACAGATGGTCTTCTCATAAGGGACAGAGCAAAACTGACTCAAAAATAATTAAATAGTGCAATTATTCTCCAACCCAT